>NC_069710.1:28488374-28745874 GCF_027358585.1 Pangasianodon hypophthalmus
TCTGACATATTGCCATAGTCAGTTCATGGTATGCGTTTACTAAACTGCGAGACTAAACAAAACACTTCAAATTGTCTTATTTATAACCACTAATCACTAATAGCTAAGCAGTCAGCCTCATTAGCTGCTTCTCCAGACGGAAGTTTATATAACTTTTGTTTATTTGAACACCCCTGGTTTATAGTGATCATGGTTTAGGAATTAAACAATAGTTTTACCCCACAAACGTCTCTCCATTATTAGGGGAGACTAGCCCTCGTTTTCTTTCCACAGTCAGTTAATCAAACAGAAGTAGACACACCAGGATGAACGCTGACAGAATCAGGGTAAAGTCTTGACATGCATCCTGTCCAGCTCAACTAAACAAACCTCCAGCCTTCCCTTTACCATCAGCGAGCATGACCTGACCCCTGAGTCCGGCCTCGGTGCCTCCTCACTCCATGTCCATCACACAACCCGTAAATCACTGGTACAAAGAAGACACATTTACCTCAATTATTTAATATTATACCAACCAGGGATTCACTGGAATTCATAGGTATTTCATCCTTGGAACAAATCAAGACAAACAAAAAGATGAATTGATAGTTACTGTATATTCTTCGCCCATGGTTAAAAATCTGTGCTGAAGAATTTGAACTGAAATGTAACTGAATTAGAGCTGAATTAATCTGGCTGTAGAAATTCCTCCATGCACCTCTGACTCTGCTTTCACAATCCCCCCTGTCCTGCAAACGTTAATAGGAGAAACATCTGTCAAGCCTGTAATACGAAGCCACAAGTAACAGTTGGTGGACTGAGACTGAAAAGATATAGTTTCTGTAAAAGCATGACTGAGATGGCCTCGAATCTCCACAATTAGATTCAATAAGATTACGACGTTTTCCCTATGAAGACACATGAAGTGCACACTATAGACTATAGACATTGAGTTGAATTTGTCCACAGTATGCAATGTTTTAATTGTGATAATGATTGTTTTGTGATGTTGATTAATTAAAAATAATCGACTACAATATTGGTGAGCTTAGCTAGGGTTAGCTAGCTGACTGACATTTGTAAGTTCACAAATTGACTCTGGTCTATTACATCACAAACTCCAAAGTATAATGTTAAATATAATATTTATATAATTTGGAGTCATTTTTTAAATTTAATTTCAAAGATTGACACTCAATTAATGTGACAAAGAACCAGGTTTATTTTAATGTAAGGGTGGCAAATAGGCCTATAGTATACACATTGAAAAAAAAATACTGTTTATTTAAAATGATTAAAAAGCATGAAATGAAATAAAAATAATATGTCTAAAAATTAGCCAGATTATGTTAATTAATTATGAAATATATATATATATATATATATATATATATATATATATATATATATATATATATATATATATATATATATATATTAGGGTTTATATATTTATATATAAATTTAGGGTTTATATATAAAAATTGAACCCTAAAAAATAAAAAAGTAAAAAGTTTCCTATCAAACAGAAAATATAATTTGTAATTATACAAGAAGCTCTTACTATCTTATCCATCATGTAACAAAAAGTTTTATTTAATGAATTATGTTTTAAGTATTGATATTATTTTTTAAAAAAAATATTATTCTACCATGTTTATGTTTCTAGCTTCTATAACATAACTGATAACACAAACTCTATTTTCATGGACATTCCATGACATTAAATGCAACTAAGAGGAATAAAACACTTCTTGATGTTATGGGAAAATAACTCTGTTTCATGTTGAGCCACATCACACCACATCATCATTAGTTACTTTCCTATAATATCATACCACCAAAAGTTTTATTCCTTAGGTGATATGCTTGAAAGCAAAAGAGTCAGGTTTTTGATAAAGTGTTGTATCAGTCACTGCTGTATGACACACGAGGACCCACCAGCTTAATCCTGAGCATTAAAACCTGCTTCAGCTGCATTTATAGGCCCCACTGTCCCAAACGCACGAGCATGTCATAAAGAAACATGCAGCTAACCTGCAGATGAAATTAGCAAATGGAAAATCTTAATCAGACAAAAAGACATTTACTTGGAGCGCAGGGTTACCAGTTCCGGTACGGTGAGTTTCTGCAGGTGATTTATATCAAGCACATAGGCTTCTGGATGTCATACAGGAGGCAGTAATCATGTGCTACTTAATAAATCTGTGTAACGACAGACTGCTGAGTAAAAACAGAACAGACTGTAATTCCTTCTACAGGAGCAGATAAGCTTATTTAAAGATGATAACCATTTAATTTTACATACCAAGACATGCCAAGGTGCCAAGGGAAATATTTTACATGGAGCAGATTACGTATTTTACAGAATTTGTAGAAAACAATATTAAATGTCTTTATATCGCAATGCTGTTGAAACCAAACCCATAAATCTGAATACTGAATACGGCAGGAAAAAGGAGAGAGAGGCAAGGAGTAGTGAAGGAACCCAGAGGATAACAGTTTTTTTTAAAGAAAGGTGAGTCGTTTTTTTTTTTTTAAAGAAATAGCTAGTAGCAGGCTTCTGGTGCTTGAGACTTAGCCATCTCCTTTAAGCAACAAGCCAACTACACTAAAAAAAAAAAAAAAAAAAAAAAAACGTAGAATTGACTTAAATGTGTACATTGGTTCCACATGAAAGAATTGAGTTACATTAAAACAACATGATTTGATCATGTATATCCAAAGCCCTGGAATAAAAGCACACCACCCAACTCCACACACTCCCCCGAGCTCAGGACTGAAGCCAGGACCCTGGCCTTGTGAGGCAGTAATGTTACCTACTGCGCTATCATGCTGCACATAGCGTTATTAAGTTAATTTAACACTACAGTCATTTCCTCCTGTCGTGCCAAATCCTGACGTGATTTTAAAACGTAATTAGATCACAGTAATACTATAGGACTTGATCACACTCATGATACATAATTCAAACTAGTAGACTAGATATATGTTTAAATTAAGGTTCATATAAGCAATGAAATCATATGTTGATGAGAAAGTAAAATTTTTATGTAAACTATATGTAATATTTTCGCTTAAATGTAACTGATCACATATTCCCTTTTTTTCAGAGTAGCTTAGCTAGCTCGTTTTAGCTACTAGGTATGCTTATGCTAATAATAGGTACGGTAATTGTCGAGTTTTTTAAAGTCACTCCTTTTCTGAAATCCATGAAAAAATTGCCACGATTCTTTCAGGGTACCCATAATTCCTAGCTACTACCCTGCCTATAGTAACAGCTAATTCACAGATACTAAGAGTAATAATAAACAGATAAATGTGTTGTTATTTAATGAGGAAGAATCATATTTGATTGATATTTTTCCTTTGATATTTTTGTCTTATTAACTTGAAGAGAAAAAAAAAAAAAGAGAGGCTGGTGAGGTAACAAATGTTTACAACCATTAGTGATAACAGGATGTTTTGTGGACGTACCACGACATCAAATGTAACTATAAATGGATATAAGATATGATGTCTTGTTCTTTAATTATTGAAAAAAAATTTACTTGCTGGCAAATTGCTGTGGTGTAAAAGGAAAATATCACCTCTGGGATGCGAACGGTAACAGTAACGCCTCTTTGTGCATCACACCACCCTGTCTTTGATTATTTTCCTATAACAGCATGAGTATTTTATTCTTACACAGATGTTCTTCAAATGAAGAATTTGCCCTCTTTGCATTATATTTACTATATAACATCTGTTTAACGCAGTCAACATGTTTCTCAGAAATAGCCAAGCTGAACATATATTATCAGACTCTCTAAATCGACAACCTTAAATACTTAATGTTTACCTAATGACATATTTTTGAAACCCACGGATGTTTATTTAGACGCTACATATACAGAGATGAGCTCATGGCCACCGGAACTGTACTGATAAATAACATCTGGTGCTGTTTCTCTGAGAGCTATAAACAGTAGCTGATGGCCATGTGGCTTTGTGTCATGGTTTACGAATCACTGGAATTTCCTTCTTCCTTAAGTGCAGCCTTTTGACTGACAGCTCGATGATAATATGGAACTCCTCTGGTCCATGTAATGAAATGTAATGGTCAATATCCAGCAATATCCCTGTGATCAGTTAATGACCGGTGCCTGGTAGTGCCTGTTCAGTGAGGCACAATGTCCCTTTCCAGAACCTACAAACTGACTGTCCTTCAGTGATGGAATGAACTTGAATGAAAAAAAAAATGTTAATGTAAATATTCCTCACAGACAAATCAGCACAATTTAAAGTGATACATTTCATACACATGAAAACTAAAACCTGCTTTCTGTTTAAGATTAAAGAAAAAAATATATTAATAGAGTTGTGAGTTCTCTATGCTTAAGGGGAGGTTAAAATCAACACACCTGGGCTTCTGAGTGGTGCAACAAAAAAGTGTTCGCACTATTGTCCAGAGATCATTGTGGAGGTCGAACCTCGACAATGTCCAAGAGGGAGTCCAAGAGGGATATTCTCTCTCCCCTGTCAATCATAGCGACACTAGTCAGTGGTGGACATCTGTGAGTTCATGTATGCGGAAGAGGGTAGATAGCGCTTTCCTCCGAATGTGCCACGCTGCCTTGTGATGCAGCAGTTCGAAAGGATGCAATGGCTGGCTTCACATGTCTCGGAGGACACATGCTCTTGGACACACACACACACACACACACACACACATTCTTGTGTTTATATGCATTCCGCTCATGGACGCATACACACATAATTGTGTCTTCATAGGGTATTTCCACTGACTTGTAACACAGCTAAAGAGAATGCTAAGTTTAACACCTAACCTTTTTAGCTTACAAAGATAGATAGATAGATAGATAGATAGATAAAATAACTTTATTGTTTTTGTATGAGTATAATGAAATTATGTTTCCTTAATCAGCCACATGTCCCCAAAACAGACACACACACACACACATGCTAAACAAAGCTCCTTCTTTCTGCCTTCTGTGACCCTAACACAAACCTTAATAACAGTAACATAAAATAAATCTTTTTTTATTAGTATTATTATTTTAAAATCATTTTTAATAATCCCCACAGAGTTCAAACTGCCACATATTCCTATCATTATTGGATGTTTCGCTCTCATAAAGAGGTAAAAACATAGGGGACACACACACACACACACACACACACCTACATTTGGTGTGTGTATCAGGTACCATATTTACATAATTCATAACCATTTATAATGCACATTTATACTCCACTATTTATGTTCCCTTGCAGTATGTGTACTGATTACACACAAAATTGTCTAACTTTCTTATGGCACGTAAATTTACACATTTAGGAAGCAATTTGCACTTACAAATACAGCACAACTATCCAGGGACCCCATCAAAGAGATTGCCTTATTTCCAACCTCACATCCTCCTCTTGAGGATGAATCTCAGTGCTGATTGTGTGTACATAACAAAACTGGTCCTGACAAACCACAGCTCTCTGTTCTGAAAGCAAATAATTATTCTGTCAATATTCGAGAGCTCTGTATCCGTTTGCACAATCACCACAGTAGCGCACAATCACACCATTTAGTTCAATTAAGGATAAATGGCTGCCGCAGTAGAAGCACCTCTGAGAGTCATTGTATCACTTTTTTACTTAATTATAACCTGCATTCAGTGTTAATAATAGACCGCGACTGACAATTTCAAATCCAGGTCAGGAGCTAATTTAATGTTCAGCCCCATTCAACAGTGCTGTCATTTTCCTTATTAAAGCAATGAAAGGATTTTAATTTATATAGAATTCACTCACAAAATATTTTCTACACAGTTCACAATTTTGCAATTCTTTCAGGAAGGAAGGAAGAGGAGAGAAGAGAGAAGCATGTCGTTCTCTTACAGGGATCTAATCGTCTCAATCTCATGCATCTCTATACAAGTGAAATGATTTCATTTCCAGGCAGCTGTAAAAATGCCAGCAAAACAATAACATCATGAATACAGCATTTAGAAATGTTTAAGAAAATTATTTCAGTTGCTTTTTCTCTTAACGCTTATTAATGCACTGAGTTTAAGCCTGAAAGTGACACACCTGTAGACATCTGGCAAATTTTATACCACTGTTAAATTGTTGAGTTCTCGATTCTGATCTGGTCCAAAAGAATTGATTAATTTTCGATAACAGCACTAGTTTAGTGTTATCAATAGTGTATTTATGCTAATGTTAGCGTAAATACTAGCAGCTTTCACA
Source organism: Pangasianodon hypophthalmus (assembly GCF_027358585.1). NCBI lineage: Eukaryota > Metazoa > Chordata > Actinopteri > Siluriformes > Pangasiidae > Pangasianodon > Pangasianodon hypophthalmus. Next base: position 28,494,600 of record NC_069710.1, read on the forward strand.
GGTACTCATTTGGTGGACGCTTTACATAAATTGATTTAAAAAAAAATTGTGCGTGATTATTGATATAGTGTCTTTTTTTGTGAGGAATCATTTATTTAGCACTTTTGAGTTTTGCTCTTTCACCTGCGAACTCAGTAACCTTTACAGTAACACTGATATGTATAAAAAAGTTCTTATTATCGCAACACTTCTGTAATACTCAGGAGATCTCAATTATATCAGTAGATAAAATAATATGTTCTAATATACTACCATACTAAATAATACTGTATGTCAGTATACTAATTGTGTCTACACTGTTTAGGCATCCTATTTATTGTGCAGAATGCTGTTTGGGACACGGTCCTGAATTCTGGTTGAATGCATATTACTTTCTTCTGACATCTTTCATGGTTGTGATTCTTGTTATGTTCTTCCATAGATATCTTGTAGTAGTATTTTCCTAGCAGAGAGAGTAAAATTCCTATATCTTGCCTCCTCATAGCTCCAGGGTTTTTGGGTTCGATCCGGAGCTCAGGTTACTCTCTATGTGGAGTTTACGTGAATGTTCTCCCTATGCCTTTGTGAGTTTTCTCTGGGTTCTCTGGTTTCCTCCTGCCTCCCAAATACATGCCAGTAGGTGCATTATCTGCTCTAAATTGGCCCTAGGAATGAATGAGTGTGTGAATGTGTGTGTGCATGGTGCCGTGTGATGGACTGACATCAGATCCAGAGTGAATTCTTGACCCAGTGTTCCTGGGATAGACTCTGGATCCACTGCAATCCTGACCAGAAATGAGCAAATGAATGAATGAATGACTGAATGAATGAAAGAATGAATGAATGAAAACATCCTGTAGTTTTATACAGTACTTCTACTACAGCAAGCTTTTGTATACTTTACCCACCTCTAATTTTTATGCCTAATTACCATGTATTCATCTTCTTCCTCTAACATTAGCCATGTAACTACCCCTCTCAATCCAGCTCTAGTCCTCTAGCTCTAGATCTCTAGGTCTCTATTTAATTTCTCCTATTTTCTCCCCAGATTAATCATTTGTCAATTCCCATCAACGAGCTAGTTGTCCCCTAACACACTGCAGCCACCAACCGAGCAGGATGAGGCCTAGCAAGTGTTTCTTCCAGCCACCACAACATTTTGAGCTGCTGCTCATGCTACGTCACAGGGCAGCTGAATACACTCAGAGGAAAGTGCTAACTGCCCTCTTCTGCATACATGAGCTCACAGATGCCTGTGAGTGGCTAGCTGAGAAAGTAACGCCATCCCTTCCACCCAGAGAACATGGCCAATTATGCTCCTTTTCCAGATCTCTAGCACTTTCTTGTATGTTATGCCTATAACTTCACTCTGTAGTTTCTTTTTTGCTCTACAATTCTAACTGTAATACTCTTCTAGTCATTTAGCTCATGTGGGATGTCATGCTCTCTAACACAGTAAGGATTTGGCACACTTTGGAACCATGATCGTATTCTATTGGCAGATAATTTAGCTTCTTTCTAGAAATAAATGCTCGAAATAAGAGAAATTTTTGGCAATACAATAAGCCATTTCAACTTATATGTCAAGAAATGGGTTTAATGATCTCACAACAATCTTATTTGTCTGTACTGAAAATATTTTTCACTCGATAAGGTTTCATTTTTTTGCAAGTGTATCATTTTAGATTTCTAGTTAGCTGCTGTTTATATGCGGTGTACTTCACTGGACTGTGGGATGCTGAGACAGGCACTAAGTCTTGCTCTATTTATAGAGATGTGCTGATTCTGAGAGAGAACACCTGCCTATAGTAAATACCAGCAGGTATTAATGCAGCCTCCTCAGGTTCCCCAGCACCAACACTTATCTATAACATCAACACCCCTCCATCTGGACACTTCACTAACAAGCAGCTGTGTTTTTTTTTTTTTTTTTTTACATGAAAATCTTGTCACTTTTATTTCAGTAAGGGTTTCAGTAAGAATGAAATATGCAGCACAGGAGAATACTAAAAAAGCCCTACGATCTCATATAAAGTTGGCTAGAAAATATATTTAAACATTTATCAAGAGTGACTGCTTGGTTTTTTTTAACCTGTGTGTTCTGTTTTGTGTGAAATTAACCCATTTAAAATTCTTAATAATATTAGTATTGGACTAATGCTATTTTCTTTTTTTCCAATGTGCATAAAAATAATTAAAAATCACTATTTTGTAGAGATAATATTTAGGTCATTTTGTCCTGAGAGATAAGATAACAAGGTGAAATAAAAATATAATCATCTTTATAAATATAAAATGAATTTTAATCACTGTAACTTGACCTCAATCTCTTATTTACACTCCCACCTTTGCATATCAGGTAGATCTTAAAGCAGCGGAAAAATGGTTCTTGTGTGTCTATTTCCACAAATATTGTGTATATTTTTAATAATTGAGGTAGTTGTGACATGTGGGTATTTTAAAACAGATTGTATTTATGGTATTGTGATAAAAAATGAAAAGACATGGCCCGGGTCAGCTGGAAATTAATACTAAGCAGCGAATAGAACTCAGTTGGTGTCAGTTCCATATTTGTGGTGATGTTGGCATTTAAATTCCTCGAGTGCTGCTACTGATGATGATGATGATGATGATGATGATCTTTTTAGGTATAAGATGACATGAGGAGTGTGTGGTAGATACCTGAGCCTGGCATGAGAGAGTCAGTTATAGTGTGTGTGTGTGTGTGTGTGTATGGTTTCAGGGCTCTAGTAAGTAGTGATTGATAGGCTGTTGGTGGAGTTCGGTTGTGCTTTCACACCAGATCACTCACACTCCGAAAAGTTGGATGTTCTGCATGGCCAAACCGCAGTGCTCTGGGATTTATGGCTGCATCGATCACTCTGTAAATCACTCCACCAACCCGAGTGTCCATCACCTGTCAGAAGTCATTCCTTCTCTGTCTTTTGCTCTCTTTTTCTGTCTCACTGGGCCTCATCGTGGTCAAATATGCACTAGGTTACAAATATCAGCTCATTTCATAACCTCTCCATGTCCCTTTTTTCAGTTCTCTCTCTCTCTCTCTCTTTCTCTCTCTCTCTCTAACACACACACACACACACACACACACACAGCATGCCAGAGAGGTGTAGAAGACTGACAGCTGATGATGAAATATGACTGTGTGTGTAAGTCTTAAGAGCCCGTGGCGGAGCAGAGGAACAGATGCTCGAGAAGATTTGTTACAGCTCGTAACTCCTCCTCATACTCCGCACTGGGGCTTAGTTCTCTCTGAGTCAGCACGCCCTCATGCAGACCTCTGAACTCAAATATTTGTTTTCAGCAGGCTAAACATGTGGGTTTATACAGCGCCGGCTGCCAGTAGCACACGAATCCAAGCAATGATCTGAGCACTGATGAGTTTTGATGGACAGTGGTTAGTTAATGTATACAGAACAAAGTGAAGTAGACACACTCAGGCTGTTGTACAAATCAGTATGAATGAAAGAAACACAGCATGCACGTGGGCTGGATGTTTTAAGAATTAACCCATAGTGGGGGTGTAAAGCAATGACATGATCTGTATCTCTATCAGTATCTGTTTAGTGCTCCAAATATCTGTATCTGTATTTGAATTTAAACCCAAACTATCTGTGGCCTAGACTGAAAGGCTTTTTTTTTTGCTTCTGGAAACATTCAAAATTGGTCTCAACTAGAGATACCGTGACCAGGCAGTAACTAAGGAAGCGTGAATGTTGTAAATGCATTGAGCAGTGTCTCAAATGCACGTTACAGGTCTTTCTTTGTCCAAAGAATTTCTTGTCAGACCCCTTGCCAATGCTTGCATGAACGTTAAAACCTCCTGCTTGTGTAACTTTTTTGCTATTTCTCTAGTCCCTTGTTGCAAACCTCTAGTCTTAACTAGATGCCCTATGAACCTTTCTGGCAACACAAAAACTAATAGTGTGTCTCTTATTCGTATCTGTATTTGTATCTCTTGTGATGACAAACATATTCACATTTGATTACATCCTTAACCCACAGACTGGGGGGCGTAGCAAGACGTTTTTCAATAGAGTGGCCAGGTTAGGATCAGTAACTTCACTGGGGTGGCAATCTAGGGTGTAGCAAAATACTAATCCACACCCAGAGAAAATGACATAATGTGGCTCCCCATCTGTGGACAGCCTGATTAGGATCCCATCTGACATACAGCAACATTCATTTGTCATCCCACAAGCTACAAATGAACTCATAACTATAACATTAGGGTAAATCTTATAAAGTACATTAACATTATGAATATCATTTAATAATAGTAGGTAGTAACAAGCTAAAGAAATCCAGTGTTATACCTCCAAATAACTAATATCAATAAAGTAAAAAAATGATCAGTGTTTGCTTACCTGTTTGTTTGTTGTACAGAATTGTTCACATGGCCTATCATAGCAAGATTTACTTTCTAAGTCATTCAGTTTCACATCATGTGACATCAGTAATCTCACCCGCTGAGAGCTTCAGCCCTCCCATAGATGCTCCTCAAAGCTTACGATAAAATCATATTATAGAGTCTTATTCGAAAGCCATTTTACTTGACCTTGCTGAAGATGTTTTTTTATACCCTTATATTCAATTTGCAAAATTACCACAAATCCCAAATAAATTTTATTGGATTGAAATGATAGCTTTCCTCTTAAGTGCACCATTTATTACTTTGTTAAAGCCACATCAGGTAAACAGCCAGCTGGCGGTCATCCCTGGGTTAAATGCCTGCTCCAACTCTGAATGCCAGGCAATCATTACCGCTGGACCGCTGTGTCCCGTAGCAAGGACATCGATTGTAATTCATACTGTCATGAACTCTAAAATTAGGCTTGAAATTCTTCCTGCATCAGTATACGAGCTTGGCAGGAGGTGCCTACAATCTGAAGTAAACAACAACAACATGAAGAACAAATTTCATGTTCATGCCTAATGAGCCTCATGTTGTTACTAATTATATATAAACAGGTAATGAATTAAAGGATAAAACAAGATAGAGTGTCTTAGTAAGGTGTTTGGCCATCAAAAGCCACCAGAAGGGCTTCAATGCTTCTTTACACTCCTGTTATTCCGAACGACATTCCTTCAGTCGGTGTTTTGATGATGGTGGGCAGCACATCACTCCAAAATCTCCAAGAGGTGTTCAATTGAGTTGAAATCTGGTGAATGCGAAGGCCATAACATATATCATTTATATCTGCCTCAAACCATTTAGTAAGCCCTCGTGCCCTGTGGATGGGGGCGGAGTCATCCTTGAAGACCACTCCCATCAGGATATAAATGTTTCATCATAGGATAAAGCTGATGTGTCAGAAGGGCTGCAGTATTGATTTACAGTGACACTCTGTTTTAAGGGACAGTTGGACCCAAACCATGCCATTAAAATAAATAAATGCACTCCTCCTTTTTTTTCCTTCGTCCGTCTATATATTTACTGTTGCGTGCAATAGTTTGCATACCCTTATGCCAAAATGAAGAGGACAAGAAGACAGTTAGTGTTTGTTATGTTTCACAGATGTTCCACTGTTATCACAAGAAAGAAAACTGCCAAAATGGTATACGTTAAGATGTTAATAGTGAAAAAAAAAATTCATATTCCTTTATAAATATGATATAGAATTTTTTCCCTATTCTATCTACATGCACACTGTGCTTTTATAACTGCTTTCAACCTCTTTGTGTATCCTCTGAGCAGCATTTGGATGTTCCCAGTTGTAATGTCCCTATTTTTTCCAAAAATCTCACACAATGGAGCTCATTTATCAAACCGGTTTTGAAAGAATGTACTCGTAAATCGTTCACAGGAGAATTTACACAAGACATTCATGAAAATCCCGTTAGTTTGGAAAAACATTTGTATCCTGAGAGCTCCAGAGATTGTGTGTATTTATGTTTAAGGAGACTCACTATTGTGGCCCTTGATTTATTGACTTCACATTGTATAATTGGCAATGAGATACTATAATTTTATATACAGATTACACTGCCAAGCTTAAATTGTTTATTTTTATGCATTTATTTTTGTGAGTGTGTGTGTGTGGTAGCTGATGCTTTGCAATGGCTGAGCTGTATTACTGGAAGATTTAGTGCACGCCACACTTAGGAGGTACTTTTTCACTGTTTAGTTGACACGTTGACATTTTCAGCTCTTTGTGAGGTTTGCATTTTACAGAGTTTTGTGGGCGTCACTTAATGTATGAATGCACTTGGTAATTTATGGGTGATAGATATCATGAGTATGAAGAAAATTAACAGTACATGAATAAGTGGCATAAATGTTTCATTGGGTTTAGCAAACAACACCAGACTACACACCAGAGAAATGAGGACCAGCGTCCTCTTTAAGTCTCGTAATGTAAAAAAGAATAGTAAGAAAGAAAAAAGTCAAATAGAGGTATGTTTTCCTCTTTTCACACAGAAACCTTTTGCACTCATCTGTAATTTGCATGTCTTTTTGTTAACCCGGAGTCGTAACTGGACCTGAGAGATTTTATTGAGAAAATCACTGACCTGTGGGTTATGACTGCTCACTCATATTGTGATCAAAAGTCTTTAACTCTCATCAGGAATTAGTGGTGGTAACAGCCCACAGATGAGAAGGTGTATGGCCATTTTCACTAAACTTTCATTACGCCAAAGTAACCGCTAATGGCATATACAGGAGACTGTGGACTGCTCCGATAGTGTACGGTATTATTATAAGGCAATTTAAGCTCTTCTACCAGATGTGAGCTTAGATTGATTTCTAAGGCAGCTCGGAGCCACGGATCCCGTCCTGCTTTCCAGATCCTGTCTAAAGTGCTACTGCGGCATGTCACAAATTTCCCCTGGAACTCAGAGGGGCTTTTTTTCTGAACTGTTTTTGCTTTATTTTAATAAGCGCTCCATTCAAACCGCAAAAACAGCATTTAAAAAACGGCCCTCAAGTGCAATTGACAGCTTCCTTGGTTTTATCATTACTAAGAGACAAATTAAATTTGTGGAAAGGCCATGAGAGAGATACACAGCCAGGATATGAACGATTTCTAAGCAGAATCGACTATAAAAACCCAATTCTTTGGAGGTTTTGCTGGATTCCAGAGGCACGGGGACAGGAAGTAGGAAACTTGTCTCTAATTGCCAGGCAGGTCGTGTTTATCCAGCCATGGCATTGACAGCCCTGCACCGATGTTTATTTTCACATTCCTACCTATTTCAGAGAAAATAAATCAAGGCACCGCTGTCGGGAATGAAAGGAGCCACTCGTTATGGCATGTGGAACATTTCTGTTGGAGCTTAATGGCTCCAGCCAGAGGTGAAGAAACACGACTGAGGCCACATTCATCAGGCATTTTACAGGAGATCCTGTAATGCATTAATTTGTTTAATTCTGTCTCGGACTTCCTGCGATCCTGAATTAATGTGTGTCCTGGGCCAACATGGGTCTAAGACTTGTTCAGTAACACTTTAATTTAAGGTTTGTAATAAAACAACTAAGCAAAAAATACTTCGTTTACTAATGAAACCTTAATGAAGAATTCATTATAGATTATGAATAATGAGTAATTATCATATAAAGTACAAAATCCTTAAATATGAACTATTAATATTTAGGTATGCAGATAAAACAAGAAAAAATGTATCTATGCAAGACTATGACTTTCTAGGGCTAATTTTTGAAGTAAATATCTTTACTAATCTTTATTTTCCAACAAAATTTTAGTGATAAAGATAATTTTGTTTCATTACTGTGACACATATACTGGCAAGAATAACAATGATCATGATTATGGCCTGAGAGTGTGAGACAAAACTGGTATTTTTAATCCAGTATATATTTTTCACTCATTTATCTTTAGTATTTTATCCTGGTCAGGGTTGTGGTGTCCAGAGCTTATCCCGGCAACGTTGAGTGCACAGTGGGAGAGTTCACCCTGGATGGGATACTAGTCCATCATAGGTCACCATGCACACACCTTCACACACTGATTCACACCTAGGGGTGATCTAGTATAGCCAATCTGCCTACCAGCATGTTTTTGGGAAGTGGAAGAAAACTGAGAACCCTGAGGAAACCCAGACAAGCACGGGGAGAACATATGAAACTCTGCACAGACATTATTAACCCAAGCTCATGATCAAACTGGGGACCCTGAAGCTGTGTAACAGCATTGCGCCACCTTGCTGTCCAGAATATATTGAAAAATTACAAATATTTTGTTTGTTATTTCCAGGTACATGGTGAAAAAATTAGAACAACTCATACTTTATTCATCCAATTTGCATCCAATCAGAAGCTCTGGAACAGACTTGTCCCACCCCCAGAAACAAACTGTACCTGTTGTTAGCTAGCATGAAACATCCTAAGCTTCCTGTATATTAATTTCGCTTCCAAACCATCTATTGTCTTTTAATTTGTGTGTGTCTGTGACATGACATGACTCCAAAAATATGTGCGTATGACATGGTGACTGAGTGAGCATTTGGAGACATCAAGGCACATTAGTGTGTGTGTGTTGTCCAGAAATCTCATATTATCAATGCACTTTTACTCCACTACTTCACATTAAACATCATTTTCCTCTTTTTCCTTATGAGAAGCCTACTGCCCTCACAGCCTCATGGAAGAGGGAAAGAACTGGCTTTTAAAAAAAGGGTTACAAACCACCCGTGACTCCGTACCAATCTGAGGCTCATGTTCAGCCCCTAGGATACCAAACATGAGTATTATTGACAAATTGGCAGTAAAAGAAATCCTACAGGGCTGAAAACTCTCAGCTGTGTTTAGAGTGTTTAGCCAGTTTGCTTAACCACTGTTGAGTTTGTTTAGATTTTGTGTGAGGTGTAGCGTATCTCAATTGGTATTGTTTTTTTTTGGAAATCAGTCAAAACCCTACAACACCCTCCTTCTCTGACTTTCTGCTTCACAAGGAAACACGTCAACATTCAAAACCAAAGCATGTCTGTTTCATGGGTGTGTATTATTGCAAATGATGATTACATTTATACTAAGAATTTTGTCTTTCTGGACAAGTGTGCATAAATAAAGCAACACTTTGGGTCAATTCCTTCATGGTCACAGATCCTATAAGCCACTGAGATGATACACAACCCACTATGAGTCAGCTCACAAAAACCTCTGCTGATAAAGTATGAAACTGAGAAACTTTTTACCAAGTAACACTGTAACATGGGACCTTTCGCTCATACACTTCAGCCCACAATACCTTCATAAAAATACAATGTACCACTACAAGCACAATAGAAACCCCTGCCTACGCCATGTGCAATTCCCATGTCTGACTCTATAGGAGCTCTGATGCAAGGATTTTTTTATTTATTTATTTTTTTTTTTGCAAACCTACAGCCAGACATGTGGCAGGATATCCTGAGGGAAGAGTTTGTCACCAGCTTGTTTCTCAGCCACATCCTGAACATCTCGAGGTGACGGACTCTGACCCCTGGATGAACCCAGCAAACAGAGCCTGGGGCCTCCACTGAATAGACATAATTAGAAACACATTTAACCTTGTACACTGACTATTTGATGACAAGAGAAAATTATTCGATCCAGATTTGTGTTTTAGCTTCAAGAAATGGTTCCAAATATAACTTTTTATTTTCCTGAAAAAATCAGCATAGTTGAGTCACAAGGAATCTTATCTTTCCGTTTCATCTAAATGAATTCTGTCTATCTGATCTGAAAGCAGCACTATCGCCTTACAGCATGAGAGACCCTGGTTATGTCCTGATCTCGGGTTAGTGTTTGCATGGAGTTTTCAATGTCCTCCTTGTGTCCATGTTGCTTTCCTACAGATTCTCTGTTTTCGATCCCACCTTCCGAAAACATCCATGTAGGTGGATTTGCTATGCTAAATTGCCTGTAGGTGTGAGTGGTGATGGACTGGCACGTATTCCCATCTCATGCCCAGTATTCCCAGGATAGGCTTCTGATCCACCTTGACCCTGACCAACATAAAGCAGTTCTTGAAAATGAATGAATGTATGAACAAACTGAAGGTCTTCCACTTGGAAAGAAAATCATTATTTGTGATAAAGGGGGTCATTTGTGAATCCTAAAACACTTAAAACATTTCTTCGTCTCCTTCATTTTGGCCTGAAACTATACAAACTTTTGTGTTCAACTCTATCAGAGTCTCATAAAAAGATTAGGTTTAAGATTAGGATTCAGATTGTGAGCAGAAATTGGCTATGACTAAATTGGAAGGAAATTATGTACAAAAATAAATAAATGAGCCCATGTGATCTAAGCTTAGAGTACACACACTTTTACTCAGTTTTCCATGTTAGTTATTTGATAATAGTTCAATGATTTCCACTTTTCCACAGCCAAAAATGGCATCAATAAGTCCCTAGGACTCCACCCACCAAGTCTCCGAGACGGAGAAACCATAATTAACTCCTTCAGACAAACTCCCCTTGTCTCACAGAAGTCAGTAAACAAAACCCCCACGGCAAAACAGCTCTGTACATTTTAATAAATCGATGCGCTAATCATCGGAGGCGCCGTGTGCATGCCACGAGAACTTCCCCCTTCCTTTGAGGTTAATTTAATTAGGTTTCTTCTCTAAGGACCCTCTGCCACACAGAAAAGCAGGTGCAATTGATTTTTTTTTCACTCCACTCTGTGTCTCTGGGTTGCAATGCATAATGTCTGAACAATAGTCAGAGCTGAATTTAATGAGAATAACCAGTGTAGCAGGCAAATGATGGCCACACAGGAAGGATGCTACCTGCTGCTCTAGTCCCTTAGCTCAGTTTTATTCCATCCGCGACAAAGGAACGAGGACTACACACATAGCTTTATTTTTTTTAAGTGAAGCAACGGCATTAATTGTTGCTCATTATAGAGATGTTTTCAGAGGAAGTAAACTGTAATTATCTTACTGCAGAATTTGAGCTGGTGATTGAAAGTATTTTGAGTCTTCTACACAACACACATACACATGCTTGCATTGTTACATATCTGACAGTCGGAGGTGGGCAGTAATGAGCTGTGACATTCACTAAAGTAACTTTTTAAAAATACATTTCAAACTTCTAGTAAATTCGTAAAGACAAAATGCACTTTTATTTTGTAATGTTTATGTATGTCATTCCTGTTACATGTTTTTTCCCTATAGCTGAATCCCAAATGATTTTCTATTGGTCACATAGAGCACTATGTATGATGTAGATCACATTATGTTATATGTAGTGTGCATATGTAGAGGTTATATTGGATTATATATATATATATATATATATATATATATGTATGTATATATCCTATAAATCCTATATAAATACTACTTAAAATGAAGGATTACTGTGGATAAAAAAAATCTAAAACATTAAAGATTGGGCTAAAATTATGATTTTGTCCCTTTGGGATTTTCCTTGTGTACCAAAACTACAAGTTTCACCTTCTGTAATTTATGTGACACACATGCAGTGCATACTGTATATTGACTGCTCCAGTTTCAGCACTTTGTAACAATCAGTAGGTTTTCCATCACAGGAAAGTCATCAGGATGGAGGCACAATATCTACTTTTCTGTTTCTCTGTAACATGACCAGCTGCATTTTTTTTACCTTATTAAGAAAAAAAAAAAAAGAGACAGGTGATGGAATGACCATTTATAACTGCTATTAATTAATAAGAAATTGAGGTCATTGTAATTGCTGTGGTATAAGAGGAATAAAACACTTCGGAATGTGTTGTTATAGATAAAGAATCACCTTTGGCATGGTAACAGTAACTCAGCTTTGTGTCAGACCACATCACACCACTTTAACATTGACTATTTTCCTGTAACACGGGGGCAGTGATCAAGATATTGGACTGCTGATTGGAAGGTCTTGAGGTCAAATCCCACCGCTGCCATTGCTGGGCTCTTGAGCAAGGCCATGACCCCTCAACTGCAGTTGTATAAATGAGATAAATGTAAGTCGCCCTGGATAAGGGCATCTGGCAAATGCCGTAAATGTAAATGGCATCATGTCTTGTGTTTTATTCCTTATAAACTAGAAGGTTCTGATCTAATCATCATCATCCTCCTCATCATCATCATCTTCCAGAAGTCTGTCTGCTTGTCTGATCCTGTTTAACAAGTAACATGTGAACTGAGTAATGGATTTTCCATTGGATACTTTATTACTCTACTTTAGTAGTTTTTAAGAGTCATTAGTAGGCATACTGTGCAAGCAGTATTTTTGGGTTTTCAGAATTCAGATGGCAGCATAAGCACAGCTGGCACAGATGAGACATTTTTATTTTGTACAAATTTGAAGGAGAGCTTTGTGTCCTTCTTGGAGAAAGCGGCAAGTAAACATTACCAGTTATTATTAATAGTTTGTATTTTACACCGTGTCACAATAACATTGTAAACCTTAATAAAAGATTACCTTGCTTTTCTAATGATCTTATTACCTGAGTAAATGGATGTCTTAATCTTTCTTGGGTTATTTTCTTAAAAAGAACTTTACTAATAACACAGTGGTGCAGCAGGTACTGTAGTTCAGAAACCAGCTTGACCAATGCGACCTGTGTTTTAGCAGCTTGTAGATGGTTAGACCAAGCTGGGTTGTTCAGCAGTGACAGGGAATTGAATATCAATTCATATTTTTTAAAAATACTTTTACCTAAATAAAGTGTTCAGGCTTTCATGACCCACATGGCTTACCTGATCTTCCGGAGTGCAGCAGCTGAGTGTTGAGCTCTCCCCTGCTGTGCCCCTAAACCTGCCATATCACACACACACACACACACACTGAGTTACTAACACCACCACTGGATCCTTCAGCCTACAACTCTGAGTATTTTGGCCTGCAACCGTCCTCATGACATCCAACACCAGCAGCTGCTGCCTGCTTTTCTAAGCTTTCAGCAGTGGGAATCATAGCGTCTTTGTCCCATTCAGTCATCCACACCAACCACATGAGCAGCAACAGCAGCATTACTATCACACACACACACACACACACACACACACATATTCACATATACATACGTAAATTCCTTTTTTTTCCAGTTAGTATGGTATGAACAGTGTATCCCCAGGGCTTGGATACCATTCAGCGTGTCGTTTTCACATCAATTTGTGCAAATTTTTAACTGGAGAAACTTGAATTCTCATTCTTTTTTATTCTTCTCTGCAGGCATTTATACATTTCTCATTCCTCACACCACATGCTGTTAGCGTGATGATCATTTCACTACTCGGAATGGCAGTCACACTTCCAAGAACAACAAATGGCACACAAGCAAACTTCATGAGATCTTGAATTTATGAAATCTTGTAAAAACAGATTCCCTATATACCTTACTGTATATCCAGGTTTTATATACAGATTCGTTATGTCCAGGTTTTAAAATTCTGATACTGAACTACACACTGTTAATTTAATGCTCTGAAACCTTTTCAAACCCTTTTAGCTCATCACTTATTTACTGGGGTATGTTTGCCTTGACTTTGCTTCTGGTGCCCAGGTGTGTGCATATCTAAATTTCTGCATCTCACAAGCAAAACCTGTATCAATATTTCACAGAAAGGGCTCCACACCTACATTTGACTGGCAGTGATTTTCATCCATAATTCATATTATTGGAAGGTTTTTTTTTTTTTTTTTTTTTGGAGAATGGCTTAAGTGAAAATGGCAGAATGGCAAAACTTTCATCCATCAATTTTGCAGTACAACAGAATAATTTTTGTTTGACTTGCCAGGATCAGGGTTGGTGTTATCATTATAAGATTGTCCTCAATGGTTCTGTGATTTCTTGTTAGTGGAGAAATTGTTTTATCTGCACATCATGCGAGACAGGGCTGACTTCACATATGACTGAAAAAATGTGAAAAAAAAAAAACCTAAAAAAAAAAAACCCCACAAACACACACACACACACACACACATACACACACACATACACACACACATTACATTCTAAATTTACCTAAGACAAAATACAATTCAGACCTACAGCCAAGATGTTGAGAGTTAAGAAAACAAACAGGAGTGACATTGCGGTCCCGGGATCTGAAAACCTGATCGAATGACAAATTTGACTTCACTTAAACAGGAATAGAATGATCGGAGTATATTCAATTTCATACAAATATACAGTAGTTTTATAAAAAGCTATGAACTTTGCTGACCCTGGGACTAACTGTAAACACTTGCACCAAGTTATTCATCTTTACCTAGACAGATAATGCTATCATGAAGGTAATATTTGGAACAGTAACTGCACAAAAGAATCTGTATTTTCTGGTCATATTGTACACCTTTTTAAACCACTGTAGGAAAATAATCTCTCTCTCTCTCTCTCTCTCTCTCTGTCAGGTTCCTGAGCAGTTTGCACTTCTATGGCTGTGGCTCCTCCAGACTTGCCTGACTCACCCTGATAGGTCTTCTGTTTGGAGCTTTCTGCACTTGTGTCACTTTCTACTGTTGTGTCTGGTCCCACATGGATACCCTAAAGAGTTCCACGTCCTAAAATAGTTTTTTTTAATGCAAGTTTCACCCATGCTTCAGTGTTGAATGTCATCTGGATACTGTAGATTAGTACCTAAGAACTGCTGCAGTAATCATAAGGACTGTAGGCCTACAGGTTTTGTTGCAGGTCCAGGTACAGGAATTGTACAGATACTTTTAAGCATGTTGAGCATTGATTTGGCTCCTGAACCATTTTTGAATGTCTCCTGAACCATTCTTGCATCAACAAATCAGAAAGCTACTTGGCGAGTAAGTATTATGTGTGTTTATAGTGTACTTACTAGAATGTGACAATACAAAGTTAGCTAGGTCCCAAACTATTATCTCCATTATTTCTGTTGGCTTTGTGTACATGAGCATGGATGGGAGGTGGGGGTCAAAGAGTAAGCAAATCATTACAGTGATATTGTAGTTTGCTGAAATTCTACCCAGTGCACATTTCAAGGTACAAAAGAAGTCCCCTTGTGGCTATCACCTCAGTGACAAGCAAGAGTACAGTGGTATAAATGGACTATCAGTGCTAAGCCCCTCTATCTTTCATTAAAAAAAAAAAACATGAATATATTGTTTCATTTTTGGGATCCACATCAGATTATTGGCTGTTGTAAGGTGGATTATTTTGGACTTTTGTGGAATCAAGTGCAACCGCACCACCACAGTATGGTACGAGGTACTGTCGTTTGGAGATGGCGAGTTCGATTGCTGATGATTCCACAGTCATCCTGTGGCTGGGAGTGTAAAGAACAAAATTAGTCATGCGATGACATGCAGAGGGTTGGATTGTATACTCTTTCCGCTGTCAATCAGTTTGATTAACAAATCAGAGATGTTTGTGAGCTCACATATGCAAAAGATGGTAGTTAGCGTTTTCTGCCAAGAGAGCTGACTGGAGGGTGGGAATTGGAAAATTACCAAATTGGGATGAAAACGTGGGGGGAAAAAAGAATGATATGAAGCAACATTGGGGCTATAAATGGGGGTGATTTCCTTCTAGCCCAGACTATAGATTCATGCAGCCTACCAGTGAAGTTCATGTCAGGGAATTGCACAGAGTAAAACACCCCTAGATTTCACCTCCAATTGGGCTTATATTTTATAATATCACTGCAGTTTTTTTAAGAGAGTGTATGGTATGAGAGTGAGAAATACAAATCTGGACCAGCCAGTGATTTGACTTTAAAGGGGTTCACCTTTGTAACCCTTCATGCTTATTGATTTGTGTGAACTACAATTAATAGCTCTGAATGTCTACTCTTCATTTGAGCCCTAGGTTTCACTTGTGAAGACCGCATTTTTTGTTAAAAAGGATAAACCAACATGAAGACCAGAGATCTGTCTATGGGAGAAAAGCAAGCCTTTTAAAGCTGAGAAAAGAGGGAAATTATGCCATTGCACAAGCATTGGGCATAGCCAATACAACAATTTGTAATGACCTGAAAAAGAAAGAAGTCACTGGTGTACTAACATCCAGACATTGTACAGCAAATTAATTTTGTGTGAAATAGTTAAGATACACAAAAGCACATTGAATATTCCATTATAAGCCTGCGCAGACTCAATTACTAAGATGTAAAACACACATTAAATGTTAAATTCCCAGCTGCTCATGTGTTGTATGTGTGAATTCTCAATGGTCATAATTGCTACCTTTGTGTTCACAATAGCCACAGAGGAAGTGTGCTACTTATTCAACAAGACCCAAACAAAAACACAACATTACCACCGCTGAGCTTTGTTTGTTCAGGGAGGAAATCTGTCTTTGCAAATTATGTGTAGTGTTGTATCCTTCAGGGTAGTGAAGGACGATGCCTGAAAAAATAAACGAAGAAAATAAAAACCCTCTAGAAGCTGAGCGATGGGATTCAGGCATATTTGCGGTAAACCACAGGGAGGAAATAACCACAGTTCACCTCATTATTGAAGCACTTCTCATAATCAAACTCCACGTTGGGATTCTTTGGATAGGAAGAGGTGGATTATCTCCCACCCTCCTTCCCTCCCTCCTTCTCTCATTCTCTCTTTTCTGGTTTCTCTCTCGCTCTCAGAAGAATGGCCTTGTTAATCCCAGCTACAGTTGGAAAAACAGATTTAATTCCCCTTTTAAACTAAAGCAAATAAGGTTGATATGATAGCAGGTGAAATTTCAGTCATGTATGTCATTGTTTATTATTCACTCTAAAGCCACGTAGATTAAAAACACAGCCGGTGGGCTTTTGAAAAAAAAAAAAAAATTGGAGAAAGAAAAGGTGCAGGTAAGCCTGAATGCCTGAATTGACAGGAAATGCAGCCTGTAAGTTAATGGAACATCCTGCCTGTGTAGGGTTGTGTAGGAAACACGGGCGGATAGGTGGGGGAAAAAAAGGCAGCAGTGTGTCCATTGGAGAGGTGTGTTATCTGTCAGACAGACTAATCCTCCCCATCAAGACTTCATGACAGGACTGCCATGCTCACTGACACAGCAGTCTAAACTTTCTGCCCAAACTTGCAGGTGATATAGAAGCAAGCTCATGCAAACCTCAGCAGAGTTTACGCTGTCATAACAAAGCAGGAAATGAGTTACGGCTCAACACGTCTTCTATTCAGCCTGAACAACACACAGCACATTGCCACATGCAACAACATTTCGGCTTTGAGGAAAGCTGTTAGGAGTAATTCTCAATGCCTCTGAGTACAAAAATAAAGATGCTCAAAGAAATATAATAGCTATTTGTTCTCTGAAACTTTTAGTTTTTAGGATGTTCACAATTATGGGTATAGTGTTACTAATATGACTTTTGCTTTTTATTACATTAATACTTACAGTATAATTATCATGGAGGGCAGTAAAATGTACAGTAAAGTACAAACTCTGTTTTATGATTTAAAATTGAAAACAGAACTCCACATTTGGGCTGCATTTTATCCCTGTTACCCTTAAAATTGTATTTTTTGTATTGTATTGTATTGTATTGTATTGTATTTTGCAACATAGAATTTAACAGAAACATCTATATTTACCATTAAAAATGTGTTAACCCACCTCAAGGAACAATATCATAATTTTTTTACAAGCTTTCTTTGCTACCAGCCGCATTTGTCACTTAAATGAGTTAACAGTGTGGAGTTTTTAGTATAGAATTAGCAAATACACAAACTGTAGTTAACTAGCATTCATGCTAATGGCATGGTGATATTAATGACATTTTAATAATTTAGTGCTTTTTAAATTAATAATCTGCTTTCAGTCTATAATTGGGATCATAGGGTTGTAATTCTAAAGTGATGAGAAACAAGTTTTGTTCTTCCCATTGTCTTCAAGAAATTTGAAAGTTGAAACTTCATATTTTATAGGGATGAATGTGTTCAGGTAACAGGGTTCAGTGAATGTTGTGGAACATGAAAAAATACATTTTTCATAACTTATAATGGCTCTTGGAAATTAATGTTTCAAACATGAGATGTTAAATGGATTCAAACTTTAATGAGGGAATAATAAAAATGAGCTATTTTAAAGATTATATTTCAAGGTAAAGTGTAATTATAGTGAGCTGAGAGGCAAAAATGCTGTGTTTATACCCAAGAGCTGTAGATTTTATTAACGCATTTTAATATCTGCAATGTGCACATACTGTATGTTACAGTGAAGGCCACTATATGTGTTTATTTACTTTACATACTTATTTGTAAATGTAATATCAGGGTCATTGAATCACCTCTAAAATGAAATTTAGATTGACATTTTTGGTAGCTGACCTTATCCAGAATAATTTACAGAGGGTTTCATTGACAAACACATCCTCATACTAGTACAAATAGGCCTGAGTCTAGGAATACCATTATACTAAAACCCTATTACAGTGGAGTTAATATGGGATTTAGTACAGGTTTAAAAGGTTTTATATTGTTATTATTTTCAGTGCAGGTTTAATCCCTCATTTATGTGCTTAGAGAAGAAGTTGATCTTTAGTCCTTTTTTTTTTTTTTTAAATACAATTGTTACTCAGCCGTTTGGATAGCCAGTGGAAATTCCTTCCATTACCTTGGTGCCAGTACAGAAATAAGTCTTGATTCCTTATGGGATAGCACGTTGAAATTGAGCCAAGCATATCATTTAAAAACAGTAATCCAAAACAAGAGAAATTCAATGGAAAAATGATTTGAAAAGATGTTTTGCCCTGACGCTGGGCCCTGCAAATGGCGTTCAGATGAAACAAAAGAGGATGGAGGCAATTAGAAAGGCCATACAAATTAGTAGAAACCCAACAACTTAAATGTCATTGCTTTAAATTACATTTATTTGTGTTCTTAATTTTTTTTGAAGGGGGTAGAAATCTTAATTGACCAATTACCTTAATTGTCCATGTTAGACCTTTAGGTTCTAGGAAGTAGCATCACGTTACTGCAAA
This sequence comes from Pangasianodon hypophthalmus, assembly GCF_027358585.1. Classification (NCBI taxonomy): domain Eukaryota; kingdom Metazoa; phylum Chordata; class Actinopteri; order Siluriformes; family Pangasiidae; genus Pangasianodon; species Pangasianodon hypophthalmus. The sequence continues at coordinate 28,513,460 of NC_069710.1, forward strand.
TTATGGCAATTTAAGATCTCCTGGTGCTCATCAGCTGATTAGGATTTGGGCTGTGAATTGTGGGAACACTAAGTGAATAAATTAGCCTATATTATTATCAACTAAATAAATATTAATTCACTCTCAGTAATCACTTCACTCATGCAATCCGAGCTCAGGTTCACCGGGGCCCTTGAGCCATGAGACAGCAATGCTGCCCACTGCACCACCATGCCAGCTTCAAATAGTCTTGCTCTAAATTTAAGCATTTATTTCTAGAAACACTCAACCTGATCTTGCAATAGAATAATAACACTTAAAGACTGAAATGAGTAAAAATGTCTAGACATAGGATTAATAATCTTATATGTGGTTTATGGCAATCCTCCATCCATCTATTTTCTGTACCACTTATGCTACACAGGGTCACGGGGTAGCCTGAAGCCTACCCCAGGTGACTCGGGGCACAAGACGGGGGACACTCTGGACAGGGTGCCAAGCCATTGCAGGGCACAATCACATACACAACCATTCACACACTACGGACAATTTAGAGATGCTAATCAGCTTACAACACGTCTTGGACTGGGGGAGGAAACTGGAGTACCCAGAGGAAACCCCCAAAGCATGGGGCAAACATGCAAACTCTGCGCACACAGGGCGGAGGTGTGAATCACACCCCCAACCCTGGAGGTGCAGGACAAACACGCTAAACACTAAGCCACTGTGTCATCCAATGGCAAGCTTGTAATAGGAAATACTAGATAGATTTACATAAATTCAGGCTATTTTAATTCAATGCCATTTTTTGTTGTGTAAATATTAATATGAACAATAAATCGATCTATTAATTCCCATTTTGTAAAATGTACAAAATTAAGGAAGTACAAAACTGCATAATGATCAAAACCCTAAAAGTGAAAACCTAGTGGAAATATGTTATTTGATTAAACTGTTATGATATGAAAGCAGCAGGTGGTTACATTGAAAATAAAATCATAATATATTCTATAGAAACAACATATTAATGATCTTGACATTAGTACTTGGGACACAAATTGACTTATTGAAAGCTTTTTAGTGCTTTTATGTCCCAAATTTACAAAAACTACAATTATACATAAGAATATATAACACATATAAAGAAATAATGACCTATTCCAAAGTATAAAATGGAGAATTAATACTAGTAAGATTTGAATTAAGGTCATTATTTCATGCTCAATCATTTATATAAAGAAGTTTTATGTACATTATTATTGTATATTTTTACAGCACAATTATTAGTCATTTTTCCATAATGGATCTCCAGTTATGTAGCAATACAATTATTTATGAATAAAGTCTAAAATATACTGAATAAACCTTTTTTTTTTCAAATGTAGAATTCATTATTATTATTATTATTATTATTATTATTATTATTATTATTATTACAGAATTAGTGTTTAATCTGATTTTTTTCACTTCTCCTTTATGAGTTTGGCCTACAGCAGAGCTACTGTCTGTCTCTCCTCAAGCACTTTATTTATCTTTTGGCGCTCAGCCTGTATGAATGATTGCTATCATATACTCTGCTTATTTTTGGATAAACTTCTCCAAACAGAAATGAAAGACTCCATCAGTGCCCGCCTGCCAGCTTCTCACTAGGTGGTCCTGCAACATGCCGGCTTCGTATGTTATGTTTATCAAGAGGGCATAAGAAATGACTTCCCCCGAGACTCAAGCTGTCTTTGCACAGGGAACACTCAAGTGAGTCTGACAGGTCACCAAGGGGCAAACTCAATCATCACTGCCTGATTGGCATGGCAGGAAATAAGCAATCAGGTCCCTCCTTTTCTATGTAATTGTGGAAAAAAAGAAAGAAGTTGCTGACGTCTTTTCCTTTTTAGTGTTGGATCTTCAGTTAAAAGAGGCATAAAGGATTTTAGAAACTGAGCACTTCAGATGACTAAATGCTGGATTTGAGTGATATAGATGCTCATTTCCTGTGCTCTACCACCATAGGAAAAGGAAATTCCAATGTTTTGGTCCATTGATAATTTCCTGGACAGTAAAATGTGGTCTTAAACTGGTCAGAAACAAATCTGAAATGGAGTTGAAGGTTGTCGAAGAACGGCTGCTGAGTCTCAGAGGTCCAGCAAGCTTTCATCACACCCTGCTTTCAGTGCACTGTATATTTTCTTTTCCCAGCTGAACTAAGGAGAGGTGGAGTTTGAGGAAAAGGCCAGGTTCCCCCTGGAGGAAATGTGGTCAGATCAGCTGTTGCCATGGACAACAGCTCTTTCACGATGTCCAAGACCGAGACGGATGTAAAGGGGGATGCTGGGAAGTCATAACCTCCGGCCGGAAGGGTCTGGACAGGGTGGTGTACAGACGGAGCACAAACTTCTCCTCCCCCTTCCTCCCCTCTCCCCCAACTCACCCACCTCCATCAGAGATGATGCATTTTGGTGGTGTGCTGACAGCTTCACACCCTAACGCTGTGTGGCCTGACAAATGAGGGTCTGCAGAGGCCAAAGGTTCAAGCTTCAGGGCCCATTTAGCACAGAGTCAGAGTCTAATTATGTAAATAAAATGTCATAGAGTTTGTTTGACTGGAAGATGGTTGCCATTCAGGATAGTCCACGAAACACCTCTGACCTTGAAATGAAAGTGTTTCCAGGAGTCGCCGCTGGTGTTTTAATGCATAGATGGAAAATGAAGTAAACTTTCCGTAATTTGTCTTGTAGCATGGTCACGGAAAATTTCTGATTGGCTGGCAGGTGTGCATTTATTCCTCATATTGGGACACCTAGATGTTTTTATTCCATACTTATTCAGTTATGAGTAAGAAAAACCTAAAAATTTAAACCATCAGTCAAACCATTGGTCCATTTAAACCATTGGTAAGTGGCAGTTGTATAAATGAACAGTTGTTAAAGTGTCCTGAGATCAGAAACTTATTGGAGGAAACATTTATTATGAAAGCCCTGAACCACAAGTTGTGAAAAAAAACTGTTAGTTTGACTTAATATCTCATTCTTTCAAGATAGTATGTCATTATTTTAACTTACTATATTCAATATTCTGACTTGAACGCATGACTTCAAGGTATTACATCAATATTTTGACTGAACATCTCATTATTTTGTTTTAATAACCTGTTATTTACAGTTCTAATGTTGTTTTGATTAATATCTCCTTGCCTCTGCCTCATAGGTTATTTTTCAGCACACTCTGTTGCATCTTACAAAATGTGAACTTGCGGAAGTAAAAAAAAATATGGACAGATGCCTAACATTCTTCAGTCTTGCAAACTGTCTGTTTTTCAGTGATCCGATGAGCTCAGCTTCCCTGCTGGCCCAATCATTACAGACGCAGTGTTGTTTATCAATACAGAATATCTATAGAGAATATATCACAGCCTGCGTTAAATGGTTTCATTAGCGAGATGAGAGGATCGAGGCCGGGTATTCTTTACCTCCGGGTGATGAGAATACTGTCCTTCATGTCCTCAGTATGAGCTCTTTCTTTCACTCTCCGGCCTTTGCACATGTCCGTTGTCTTGTTTTCATGCTGAGTCTCCCATGATGAATCCGATAAGGCTAATGTGTCAGGCGGGAGATGCTTGAAAAATGGCTTAAAATTCTCTTCAGAGCCTCAGCCATCAGCTTTTATTGCTGCTGTGTTTACATTCATTAGCACTTGTCTGAAATGTGTCATGTCCTCCCTCCTCTCCATTTTGAGTCTTTGCTTGGCTCTTCATATCCATTTAAGACTGGCGATTCTGCAAACAGATGCTATCAAGCAGTGAAAATGTTTTTGTCTGCTTTCCATTAGCAAGACAAATGCTGCCTTCAAGACTTTACACGTCTACAGGCAGGGGAGCGTGACATGGCCAGACAGAGACAAGCATGCAGAGGTGTACATTCAGGTCTTTTTAGTCACCACTGAAAAATAAGCACAAGCCAGTGCTATGCTGAGATATACTTATCAGTTTTTCTCAGCTTCTCAGCAAGACAGGGTGTAATGGAATGCCACTATCTGTATCTGTATTTTTTTAGTGCTCCAAGTATCTGTGTCTGTATTCAGATTTGAGCCAGTCATGGCTGTTTACGAAATAGAAATTTGCAGAACATAACATTAATCGACTCCTGCACTTGTACAGATCCTGAACCTCAGCTGTATCACTCGAGTGCATAAGTGGAATTTTCTACAAAGTTTTCTATCTAACGTGACTGAGTAAGTTAGGGAATTATCTTTCAAAACAACAACGTCATTCCCAATTCAAGAAATTTTTGTTTATAGTAGACAACAATAGCTATCCTTTAGTTTTAATTTTTTTACCTTCCAGAAAGATCAGAAAAGTTCGACGGACATGCTATCAGAAACTATTATGAAGCTGGACTGCAGTGATGTGGCTAATCACACTGGGGTCCTTTAAGCGGCACTTCATTTTAAAGAGGATTGTTTTTTAATAATGACAGAGAATGTTCATTTAAGAACAATGAACAGCATGCAAAATGAATGTACATGTCAATTATGTGCACTTATGTGCACAATATATGGAGTGGTGGATCATTAAATATTTTTTTCTGAATTTCAGGCCAGTTTGTATAGAAATATGGTAGTTATATGGTTTTATTTTGGAGCTCATTAAGGCAGTATTTAGGTTGGGCTACTGAAGCAAAACACTGAAAAAAATAGTGTGCCTTCTATTCGTATTTGTATTTGTTTCGGTCACATTATCCTTTCTCTTCCAAATACTGTATTCATATTTGGTTACTTCCCAAATATAATGGTAGTTTAGTTACATGAGGTTATTAGAATAAACAGACTGAAAGTAAGAATGCCTACCCAAAAGTTACTGTATCTTTTGGGCAATTATTTAATCTTTTTAAACAGTGAAGCAATCTTGTTCAAAGATGACCTCAGGGTAATGTGGGATGATGCAAGAGGGAATTGACTTAATCTAACAGTCTTCAACAGAGGAAAAAGGTAATTACATTTGTTAACATTTCCAGCCCTGAGAATCTTCCCTCAAAACGCCTGTAATCCAAACAGAGGCAAAGCAGAGACAGCGGTTTACCCAGAATAATGGCCTCCATTAGACAGCCGGGTGCTCATGCCAGCTGCACCTCTCCTGACTACTTGAAAGATGGACAAAGTGTTAGTTTAACTCAATGGTACAAATGTGAGTCCATCCACTATAACTTCGCCGTTTCCAAGCACTGATTTTCCCCATCTTTTAGCACTACCAGGCTCCTCTGTACTCTAAAATCTGTCAAACAAAATGACACAAGCATGCTGATGGATGATTTGAATATGCGTTTGAATGATGACCCTCTGCTCGTAAGTGAAGCGTCTCTCTGCACCTCACATGGGACCCATTATCACGATAGCTTTTAACTCTGAAGTCTGTCCTTCCTTATGAGCTTTGAGACCTTTTATCAGGAGCGTTGGCTTCAGGGGGACTTCGAATTAAGAAGCAGGCATGATTATGTATGGGCTGTAATGAATGGAAATGTATGTGCTTTAAACAGCTGAATTAATCTATATTATTCTGGATGGGTGTGTTAATTGTCAAAATATTATTCATGGATGCATGAAATTGCTAAATCAGACCATTTTAAGCTTTATTTTTTTCCAATCCATTACTCACTCTACTTGGTGCACATATATACTGTATATATGTACATATGAGTGACACATTGAAGAAAAGTGGAAAAACATAATGATTGCGGATGCTTCCAGACAGATTTAAGGGAGAGCAGGCACAGTTTGTTTGATTTCTCTAAATGCATGTGTACAACTGTGACTCATCCACTGGAGATATTTCCAAAAACCTCATTTTGTACCAGTTAAGTAAAATATGAAACTGTAAATATTTTTTCTAATATTCCTTACATGTCCAAAAACTGAAATTATTACAGTTGTGTACACTTATCTCTACATTAACTGTAGCTTTCAGAGCTCTGTTTGAACGATTGTGAGAATGCATCGCAAAGCATGCCAAAGTACAAATGTAATGCCTCTTAAAATTGTATAGAATCTTGTTTCATGGGTGTCTCAAACTGTTAAGAGCAGCGAAAGGTGAGGGAAAAGACACACTCGGTAATTTCCACCATGGATAAATTGCAGTTGATGCAGACTTCAGAAAAAGCATAAAAACCATTAGTAATCATAAGAAATCATAAAAAAATGAAATTATTATAATTATTATTTTTACACACTACAGTATCTGCTAGGTAATAGCACTTTGTTTATTACTCCAGCATTTAAATGGGTGTTCATTCAGCATGTGCTTCTCTGCATGCTCTTGATGGACATCCAATGATCTATATTAATTACTTATTATAATTATGTATTATTTTCCAATGTATGTTCAAATCACAAGAGTAATAATTTTCTGACTGTTTAATGCTGATTGTTCTAGATATATATCTAAATGTACAGCCTTTTTTTTTAGTGATGTTACAGTTGACCCAGTCAGTGTTACATCTGAGCTGCTTTGCATGATACAAGCCAGCAGTGATCACCTTACCATGCTATAAAAGTGCTGACCAAATCCAACTGACTTCAATTTTGTATCAAGATGTCAAAAGCAAAAGATCTAAGTGTCTTGGGAAGAGGGCTAGGTACTAGTTAGATCTTGTACACAAACCCTGCTCAGCTGCCTGGTGTTTTAATAAGGATATCTCCATTCATTCGGATCTATGGGTAGAAAGTGGACATTCAGTGAATGCTCTTGTATTAGTGTGATATGTTAAGAAAAACAAAAAAGCACTTTGTCCTTCAGGTGACTTATAAAGGCACTTTCAGGATCTGAACAGAAAAAAAACTATATAAAGAGGGGTATTATAGTAGGATACCATTGCATGAGCTCCTTATTACTAAGACAAATAAACATTTGAGAGTTCATTGGTGAAAAACCCTAAGCACTGGTCTATAGTGATGTGGAAAAAATGCTCTGGGAGGCATTTTGCTGGTTTGGTTTGGGTCCCACTTGTCCTATCACGGAAGCATCACTGTAAATCAACACAAAGTGCTTCTGACTGATCACCTTTAACCTATAAAGAAACATTTCTATCCTGATGGGAGGTCTCTTCCAGGGTGAAGAGGGATCACTAAATGGGTTGAAGAGTATAAAAATAATGTTAAACAAATCCAGTGGCCTTTGCAGTCATCAGACTAGAGGTGTGCATCAGGACTGTGACCCAGTAACAAGATATAAAGCTTGTGGAACAAAGGCAGGGAACATACTCAAGGCATTTCACTCATTCATCTATCATTCTTCAGTAACTGTTTTAACCTGGTTATTGTCACAGTGGTTTAAATGACTAATTTGTTTATATTTCAGGAAATAGAACACGATTAAATTTAGAGCATATCTATGCAGAGGCTATGCACAAGACAGTTTTACCTTAGTAAACTGGCTTCTTTTGCGATTTTCTCCTCACAAACTCATCCACCAAATTGCCCACCCTGATACATTGGCCAGCGGTTGAGACAGCAGGTTGAGTTATCTTTGGTCCATTTTTGGCCAAAATAATTTTGCTTATCAGTGGCCTCCTAATGGCCAGGGTAATCCCTGGACATGTTAGACAGAGTTCTCCTCCACCATCATCAAGACACCAACTGATTGAATATCTTTTGGAGGAACAGTGTCCGGTTTAGTTCCAGAGACTTTGCTAAAGTGTATTAAAGCTGTTCCTGTGGCTTATGGTGGCCCAGCACCTTACTAATTCACTTTTAATTTGGTGTTAAAAGTTTTTCCGTAGAAGTGACACATCTGGCACAAACCTATATTAATCACAAAAGAGATAATCAGACAATTTGACATAAGTATCCATGACCAATGGCAAGCCATAGTAAGCTCATTGTAAGGTCTGTTTAGGCTCTTCTATTAAGTTCACCAGTTGTCATTCATGCCTTTATATATTTATTCATCTATTCTATGACCTTAATATGCTGCTTTTGGCTTGATTGAGTTTGACATGACTTGATGATCATTTTTGAGCAAAACTAACTTGCTATAAATGGACTCATATCACCGTTCTTCTGTTCAAAAATGTAAATTGAGAAGTCACAATGCACAGCCAAAGTGGTGAAAAGGAGATGGAGGGAGATTTAAAGAATGTTATTACAGCTGTTTTCTTTCGTATGGTAGGGGAAGTGAAACAGCAAATCATCTCATGAAGAAACAATTAACAGTCTCTCCTTGCGGATGGAGGAATGAAACAGCTGAATGGCAGGAAAATAGGAAATGAGTCAAGAAGAGAGAGAGAGAGAGAGAGAGAGAGAGAGAGAGAGATCAGAATAAAGAGGTATGGACAGCAACAGCCTCTGACCACCTCCAACTTCAATCACCAATCTCATGCTGTTGTCGTGGCTCCAGTCAGATTGGATTGATTGTATGGTTAAATGCATTTGACGAGAATGAATACATTGTAGGCCATCAGGTCCTTCACTGTCGCTTGTCATTAGAGACGCCATTGCCGAAACACTCTCTGTCAGCTAGCACGGTAAACATCTTGGAGAGGCCACAGCGCGAGCTTTCCGAGCCACTGACCAGGATCAAGGATGTCTGTTCTGGCTTGACCGATTCTTTCTGTCACACCAATAGATGCTACGGATGGCAGGATTCATGCAGAGGGAATGAGGTGACAAGCAAAGTCAACCTGACCTTAAGACGAACAGATTGGTGCTAACCAAAGCTCTGCCTCTTTCTCTTTAAAAAATATTCAAGTAATCCAAATAACTTTGGGCACATAGTGATTCTAGTGGAGTGTGCTGCTGTACTTTCGACTGCTATATCAGAGACATTTTTCAGGCTGGAACCCCATGAAATATTTTATGACAGTTCCAAATGCTTATTGTGCAATTAACAAACAGCACAACTGATTATATACTGTATGTGTCAGCATGGTTTGCTCAGTATAAAAAAAAAAAAAAAGCTCCACACAGTAATCATAATCCAAATCTCTCTACCTTAGACGTCAAATCAATGAATTTCTTAATATGTTTAATCATATTTTATTGCCATGCATGACAGCTGATGAGGTACTGGAGGTTTGCTGCAGGAGGAGAAAAAAAAGCTTGTTCTAAAAAGTAAGATGTCAACTTTCCCCTTTTCCTCGCATGTTATTTTGAACACTTTCAGTGGATCTGTCATAAAGGTATTTAATTTCCTGTGTCTACAAAAATTATTAGAATGGCAAGATTGATTGACAGTAGATCCTGCCTTAAATTATTAAATGACAAATTCTCTCTGGCATCCACCCAAAACGCATGAGCGTACAGCATTTATCTATTAAACTGAAATTAATTCCTGGCAACTCCACTGTGCTATGTTAGTGTAATACTCCAAGCAGGATTTTTTAAAAAGTTTTCTTTAATTTGAAGTCATTAACTTAGCATTATCTCATCAGTGTGTGCGTGTGTGTGTGTATGTGTGTGTGTGTGTGTGTGTGAAACATTAATTACTCTACAGCTAAGGCACACATCCGTAATAACATATAGTTAAAATGTTACACAGTGAAACACAGAGCTGTCATAACTTTCCCATCTGTGCTTTCTGCTGTCTGCATTTCACTTGCTTGGGCCAAATAAAAGGAGATGAAGTCTTCTAAATATTTATCAGCTCATAAGGGCTGACGGTACGCCAAAACAAACTGGAGAGGGGAGAAATGTTCTGCCACATTCAGTCTTCTCAGGAAGACACTCTTGACAGAAGTCATCCACCTAGGCATTAAAACTCTCTCCTGGGTGAATAATTGATATTCCAGGTCTCATCTGTAATCCTGTTGTAACCAGGCTGGTCTCTGTTAGTTAACAAAGCTACAAACAGTGACAAACATATGTGGAGCTCAGCAAATCAGCACTAATTAGGTCACCCAGTCCATCAAAATGAGCCTTTTGACCAGATTTCAATTGCAGTCTGTTTAATGACACGGTTGTTTATGCAGTCTGTGTGGTCTGTGTACACACACACACACACACACACACACACACACACACACACAGAGCACTAGGAACACAGCGCTCATGGGACTACAATAATTAAGTTCCATCTGAAAGGAAAATAATCAAATGTCTGTTAGGGTTCTGAGAGTAATATTTTCTTTGGATTTTGTTTGCATTGAACGAAGCTTCTCTATATTGTGTTGTTATACATATTTCATATTTATCATTTTGAAATCTGCAGTCTTGTGTTACATACATATCCATTCCACTCTCTTCTGTTAAATATTCTACAAATATAAATCCAAAAAAATCAACTGAGAACTAGCATTCAATCAATTACACATTATTATTATTATTTTTTTAATCATTATCTGATCAACTTTAATTTTCTGGTTATTTGAATGGCACCTACTTAAGGATTTTATAATGCATTCATAAACTTTACATAAATCTTTAAAGAAATACATAAAGAAATCCTGGAGAATTTATGAAAAGTTTATGTCCAAACTCGAAGTGAGGTGACATTAGAGAGTTTACGTGGCTTTGTCTTTCAGTCTTCACCGATCAAGTTTTTTTTTTTTTTTTTTTTTACAATTTTTATAACAGTGTTATACATGCAATTTATAACACTGTTATAAAAATTGTAAAATGTATGAAGTTATTAAAATCATTCAGTTGAATGTCATATGGGCTTCGTAAGCTGTTTTGAATGCAAATGTACCACCACTGCTTACCGAAAGGTAAAATGATAGGTGGACACTTCATAGAAGCTTTCTCACTACTTCATGCAGACAAAATAATAGCTTCAATGATAAGGTTTAAATAAATATTTCATCTCTTCTCCTTTTCTTGTAAAGACAAAAGCAATATAGTTCATAAAAAAGTTTGTCTTCTCTCATGTTTTGACATAAGCCTTACTCTCACTACTTTTTACTACTCTTACTACTTTCTTTCTTACATATTTACAAGACTACCTGAATTTCCCTTTGGGGATTAATAAAGTTTATCTTATCTTATCTTATCTTATAAATGCTTCAGTATTTTACTATGCTCATGGATGTGTTATGAAGGCCCAGTGTACAAAATGTACAGTAGGCACACTTCTGACAAAGGCCATCAACTTTTTTGACTAAATTTTCATGACTTGTAACTTAACTTGTACTCATTTAGCTATGATTTCAGAATTCATATGGCCTTCAGTTTATGAAACCCAGATTTTTGCATGATCTGATGGAAACTTAGCCATGATCTTACTAGGTTAGGTTAGGTTCAACTTTGCTGTCATTGTCAGAATACAAGTACAAGTACAAAGACAACAAAATGCAGTTAGCGTCCAACCAGTAGTACAAATAGCAAATAAGTTAAATGAGGTAATAAGGTTATGGTGCAATAAGTTAAGACAACAGTGTACAGGTCAAGGTAATCAGTATGATGCATACCAGTAATGCAAACGGCAATTAAGTTAAATGAAATAAATAAGAATTATGGTAAAGTTACTAGTAAATGTTTAAAAAAAACACACAAATCAATTTGTATGAAATGTTAAGGTTGGGGCCTGGGTTAATGTTTATATTTTTAAGTTATGTGAAACTGAGTTAAATCCAAATACTCTGCCCTTTGTTGTTCGATTTTGTACAAATGTTTCAAGTACTGTTTTGTTGTCCTGTCTAGTATTTTGCACTTGTCTCACACTGTTGTGTATTTGTACTTTATGTAGTTCTGCGTACCCTGCTATTGTATAATGTGTTGCACAATGAAGAAACATTTCATTCCAATGTACATATACAGTACAAGTGGAATGACAATAAAACCCACTTGACTTGACTTGAACCCTGGGTCGAGTTTCAGAGTTAGGATCGTTTTCTCTTGTAGAGAAAGTGCTCAGTGTGATGCGCACTCAATCCTTTAACACTGATCTGCTTCATTTAGGACTGATTTGGTCTCATCCTGTTCAGGACATTATGGGCTGTAAACTCAAAATGGATGCAATGGTGATATGGCTTAGATTGTGATATAATTTAGTGATGAGAACTGCTGACTTGCGACTTGTCTAGCACTTGATGGTGAGTGACTTGACTCCAATGCTATTAAAAATGACAACTTGCTTCATGCACTTGCTGCATTCATCACATTTAAAATGCTAGAAGTTAACCATCTGATTTTTGGCGTAGAACACACTTAGAACTGAGAGGAAAGATTGACTGATAAGACACCACTGGAAAACTGAGGCTGTACTCATGTGACCCTCTGTCCGGCCCACTCCAACAGTCACCATGAGGCCTGTTAAATGTTTTACAAGAGAATACTTGAAGGCACAGCGTACTCTGTGGGTCTGAGAACACTTGAGGTCTACAAATCCCCCCAATGATAGCGGCTGTGAGAAGATAACGGCTCTGCCGAGGTCTGCAGCAAGGTAATGCAACCAGAGAGCACTCAGCTGGGGATGCAGTTTGCCAAGATACACCAGATGTGGGTCTTTTTTCAGTTCTTTAGTTTGCCTTGATGGTTGTCTTGTATTTCTGACACAATTGTATTTCTTTCACTGGTGGGCTTGAATTAGCTTTTAATATTTTACACCTGTTTCTGTTTTCTCAACATTCAACATGTAACACTATTCAATATTAATACCTTTTCCCTCTAAGAATGGACAACTCATCTACCCATCCCTTCTCTCTTTCTCTCTTTATCCAGCACCCGAGCTCCATGTCTCTTCTCTAATTGAGAGTGATTCATGTTCTGTGGTCTTTTCGGCACAAAACTGTGGGCGGCTAGGTTTACCTCAAGTTTGTATAAATCATTTAAGCACGTAAGTGGATTAACAGTGGAGGCTCGCTGGCCTTTTAAGGTCACACTATATCATTTTCACGCTGCTGGCTAAAGTTGCCCAGCTTATGCACTGTACATATGGGCATCGCATTCCAAGGCTGCAGTGACTGACATATCTTCGACACCCCTCCTCCATCACCTCCTCACTCCTGCCAACTCTCCAGGGAGTGAGATTCATTAAATTCAAATTATTCCCTAGTCCTGTTCATCTCTAATAAGGGCTTTGCTGTGTCTTTGGCTTTGCTAAGGCCAGGTGGAAAGCTAAAGAGTGGAATAGTGGATTATTTATTCTTCTGTAGGGATGTAAACAAATGAATGAATTTAGAATTGCCATTAGGTAGCCTTTTGAGGTCTAAAAGCAAGATGGAAAAATGAGACAGACAGACTGAAATAAAAACTGGAACTATGTTCTTGTTTTTAATACATACGTTACAAAGAGAAAAACTAATGCATGAAGGCAGCAATGCTTTTCTCACTGCTGGGGTGTGAAAGTTCAGACGGACCATCTTTGGTGTGCCGATGAAAGACATATGATGAATAAGATCTCAGGCTTGCCTGCTGTAACCGTACCTTGAACACATGTTTTTGCTGAGGAGTTGAAAGATGGCACATCCGGGGCCAGAACTCTTGTGTGAAACTGTTCTGCAAACATTAAAACTGATTTACCTCCGTGAGGCGCGCCACGACTGTTTTCCACGTAAGAGTCGTGGCACCAAAGAGACGCCAAGGCCGGTGCGACTTTGTTTATTTTCTCTAGAACATTCCAGGAGCTGACGGCTATTCCCCCTGCCCATAGTGCCTCAGACTCTTGTGCATTTCTCCAGACTTAAGACATGCCACACTTCCACTGACCCCTCTTCCTTCTAGTCCTACTCCTCCTCATACATCCGCTCCAGCAAAACCTCCCTCACTCATACAGAGAGTGAAAAGTCATATATTTCCTCAGCACATCTATAGTCTGGAGCAGGCTTGAGATCTATATTTGAACTGTGGGTGTAGGCTCTCTATTTTTCCTGTCTCTCTAGCCTATCTATCTGGGCTGCATACTTTTCATTGCTGCACAGAGGTTTTCTACGAAATGTCAGAGCAGGCAGATCATTACACGCACTATGTGTCCAGTTACACCTCCATTAATGACTCCAGATGAGAAGAGATTCCTGTAGTGCAAGTTGAAGATGTCAGAAGCACTTTTCATTTTTTTGTGCAGTTTACTTCTAAATTAATTGTGCTACATTCTACAGTCTTGCATGTCTCTCTCTCTGTGATCTTTGCACTTAATCCAGATGAATTTGCCATATTGCCAAATTGTGTTGAGTCCTGAGAAGTGTTTTGACCCAGCATATGGTGCTGTAAATGTGATCCTTCAGGGACTTGTCACTCAGCGTCTCTGGCAGGCAGTAGGGAAGGATTCCATCCCCGCAAAGCCGCCTCAGTCATCTGGCCAGAGTGAGCTCGGGTCGGCCCTCTTGGGTGCGCTGCTTCTTAAAGACTCACTGCCTCCTCCTGAATCTCCACACTTACTCATTTTTTCCCCCCAAGATATATAACCTTGTTCCTTGAACTCTGACCATTTGTGGACTGTTTACTCAGTGGTGTTAAAGGTAGACAATAATGACACAGAACAGACTTTGTGTGCTTGGGAAACTATACTAATATGTGTGGTGGCTGGGGAAACCCTTTCACATGGTCATACTTTCTAATATATACTACAAAAATATACTACAGGCTCTAACATTTTAAAGTCTGGCTACCCCCAAGTGAAAAAGTTGCATTTAAAGATTTCATTTCAACGCCACACAAAGACACTCCACCTAACTCTACATTTATGAACTTATCTACTTATGGAAAAACAATATTACTACCCAATTTTAAAGAATGATATGTTTACAATGGAAAATGAGTTTACACATGGATTATCAGCATCATCCAAATGAGTCTATTTCACCTATTTTCACCTGAGCTAAGGTAAAAGTCTCTCTGGGCATTTAAACAAACCTCATCATTGTCTCTTTCCTTGACTAATCTCTGTTCCAACATCAGCGGTGACATAATTGCGGTTCTGTTATCTAAATGAATTTTAATTAATGCCTTTTTTTTAAGGTCTTTTAAACATTTTTTAAAACTTTACCAATGCATGGTTAGAAAGTAGCCTAAATAAAATTTTGGTAAAATATATTTACTGTATGTTTCCCTAAATTAGAGGTGTAAAAGAAAATTACAGACAGAAAAAACTCAATTTTGGTCGAATGCTGATTTTTCATCATTATTGGCTGTTTTCCAGAATTAACCCACAGATACTACCTCAAAAACTGTACGTTATTGGGGATAACCTGCAGACTTGTTTATTACACCTTTCCTGGTATACACCATAAGCAATACTAAATAAGACAATCCTTTAGCACTCACACCTGGGAAGAAAGAGAGGTAGAGAGAGAGAAACCTGTGGCACTTGGAGAAAAAAAAACACAGCTGGAGGTGGTGGTCTGTTCCCATGCACTGTGTTAATTTGTCTGTTTGACAGACTCAGTGGACAGGACTCTGGAGCTCAGCCCGGACCACTCAACTATTTCCTGAACAGGGCTCCATCCTGCTTTTCCCCTCTCCATCTTTCTGTCTTTCCATCTGCCTTTCTCTGTAACTATTAGGCTGAATGTCTGGGCATCTCGGCTCACCTGGTTAGGGTTTGTGTGAACAGAACAGCACTTGCTATCTTAGTACTTTGTATTTTGCTGCAGAAATCTTTCTCTTTTCTTCACTTTCTTTCTCTGATTTGGTAAAACAGTGTTTGGACTATCAGTGTTGCAAGGAAGAATTGACAGACTAGCTACTTTTAATGTGGTTGACTTATGGAATGGTTGCTGGAGTGAGGACTTTGAGTACATCTGGCAAACTAATATGTCTTCATATATATTTAAATGTGATGCATACAGTTCTAAATGATAATGAATATGAATACACTATAGGGATTGAACATATAATGTGCTCTATAAGGATATAAATACAGAAACAAATAGAAGGCACACTATGATTTTTTTTTTAATTATTATTATTATTATTTTGCTTTTCAGAACTTGGAATTGCATCATTTTCGGCTTCGGTCTGTTCAACCTACAAGGTGAAAAAAAAAACAAACAAAAAAAAAACCTATGAATGCCAGCAAACTGATGAGTGAAGAACAGTATATTTCCCTCTTCAAATCAGTGAATTGTATAGTCAATATTATAGTTTAAGCTAATATGTCTGTATGCTGATTGTACATGTATATACAGCATTATTTTTATTTAAAAGTAAAGAAGTGCTACTTTGTTTATTGCTGATGATGTGAACAGTCACGTTGATTTGAATTTAATTGCTGAACTTAGAGTTGAGGAGTTGAGGGGAGCTTTCTTTGGATTTTTGTAATCGGAGGTTGAATTAATTACGAGTTACACCCTTTAGTTGAATAACAGCGTAAGTGTGCATCGGGATAAAACAATAAAGTCACGTTTTTACGTTTTATGCAGCTACAACTGAGCATTCAGATATGAGACTCGTGATACAAAAAAAGAACACACATTTTGGGAAAAAGTACCAAATAAATTTGTTAGAAAATATTGTGAGCAGGTTCAAACTAAACTAACAACTGCTTGAAGGGGATTAAAAAAAAAAAAAAAAAGTCCAGCTCACATCTCTAGACTAATTGTGAACATGAGTGATAATGAACTTTGAGAGCCAGAATTCATATTTGCAATTTTTACCTCTGGGTTTCTATTTCTGTTGTTCCAGTGTTTGCCATTGTTTCATAGTGGTAGCATTGAAAAAAAAAGATGCGCAACTTCTGAACTGCTCCTGTATAATTTCCAGAATTCAGCAACTACTGAGATACAAATGATTACTGTAGCTAAACTATAGTTACACACAGTTTAGTTAATTATCTAAAGGATGCAATGCAGTATGTACAGTAGATTAAGTCATATTCTTTCTGAAAGCTTTTGGACAGCAGTCCAACACACATTAATCTAGATTACATTGCTTTAATTAAACTACCATGATGGTAGTAACTTGTCAAAGCATTCACCTTCAATAACAGTTAAGGTTGGATCTCTACCCATTTTGCCGCCATGCCATCCACTTTTCAAAACATTTTATTGACAATCATAAAGTAACCAGTACAGTGGTGTGGTGTATGGTAGTGCAGCAGGTAGTGTTGCCACCTCTAATTCCAATGTCCCCAGTTCAATCCTGAGCTTGGGTTACTGTCTCTGTGGAATTCCATGTTATCCCTTTGTCCACATGGGTTTCCTCCAAGTTCTCCGGTTTCCTCCCACCTTCCAAAAACGTAGGCAAGTGGACTGACTACACTAAATTACCTGTAGGGGTGTGTGTGTGCATGGTGCACTGTGATGAACTAGCATCCCTTCCAGGGTGTATTCCCACCTCACTCCCAGTATTCCCAGGATCCACCATGACCCTGCCCAGGATAATGTGAAGATGAATGAATTAATTATGAATGAAGTAATTAATGAGATGAGATCATAAGTCACTAGTGTGCATTTGACATAGTCATATTTTTCTTATTTCCTAATGTTTTTGTTGTATTTATAGTGATAATACTGCTAGATTATTCTGAGATCCAGAAGAAAAGATTACATTAGATGAACCAGTGAGCCTGAGAATCATTTAAACATTGTATTAGAAATATTTATTCCACTCAATTCCTTGTTTCTGACCTTCTGAAAATCTTCTGACATGCACTGACAGTTTTATTCTCTTTCTGTGACTGTCTGTCTCTCTCTCTGTTCAATTAGATTCCATTCAGTTCAATTCAATTTAATTCAGTGAGCTTTATTGCCAAAGCATTGAAAGCACTCTCTCTCTCTCTCTCTATTTCTCTTTCACACACACACACACACACACACACACGCCACTGCTGAGCTGTAAGTAGTTAGAAAACAGTGTCAGCTGAGGTTAGCACAGAGCCTCAGGCAAGATGGCACAGGAAAATTACAGCAACACACACATGTGCACACACGCACACACGCGTGCGAACACACACACACACAACCACATGTCCAGAATTTCTTCCCTTAGGCTGAGATGGAAAAATAAGTGTTGCTTCACCTGGCCCACTGTACTGCTTTATTAAAACTCATCATACTGACAATCTGACTTATGCATAATTACAACAGAGGACAAAAATAGCTCCATAACTGCTATAATTCCATGTGCATGTGTGCACGTGTGTTTTTGTTACATCAGCCGTATTACAGCACCAAAGAGCATATCATTTCAGCTTAGACAAGCTCATCTCATCGATAGGGCCTGAGGCTAGTCTCTGATAAGCGCTTCCGTTTTCCACAATGTGCTATTCAGTGTGAACACTGTCCTCATCTCTGCCTATACAACCCTGACCTAATTTCTAGGTCACGCAACACCTAACACCAGTTTCATCCCTTTGTTAACCCTCTGGAGTCTGAGGTATAATCTGGGGTGGGGTTTGTCATCGTCAGACAATTGTATAAATTTCCACAGTGATTACAGAGTGTCTCATTGTTTCAGTTTCAGCACAAACTCATCTACAGTAATATGGAAACAGTGAGAACGTCCTGATAATATGTAATATATAATATATAAATAATTTAGAACTTATACGTGATAATAGATAATAGATAATTTTGTGAATATGCTCCCTACACACTAGCTTGAAATACATGCATATTGTCTAATATAGTTTATTATTATTAATATGCATACATATTATGTAGTAGGTGTTTACGGGAAGAAAAATAACTTCACCTTCTCATTCATTCCACTAACCAGTCAGCCAATCATGTGGCAAGAAATCATGCAAGAGCTTCAGTTAACGCTCACATCAAACATGTCAAAATGTGATCTTAGTGACTTTGATCGTGGTATGGTTGTTGGTGTCACATGGGCTGATTTGAGTTTTTCAGAACTCTCCAGTGAAACATCCTGTGAGCAGCAATTCTGTGGGCAGAAACATTCTGTTGATGAGAGAGGTCAGAGGAGAAGACAGGAAGGCTACAGTAACTTAAATAACCACTCTTTACAACCATGCTGAGCAGAAAAGCATCTCATCATGCACATCATGCCAAACCTTGAGGAGGAGGGGATACAACAGCAGAGGACCACACTGGGTTCCTCTCCTGTCATCCAAGAACAGAAATCTGAGGCTACAGTCGGCACAGGCTCACCCAAACTGGGCAGTTGATAATTGATAAAAGACCAGGTGATATCGTTCCTTCATTATGTACTCTTTCATTAAGGAAGTGACATCATTTTCTTAGGAGGAATTCTACTTTAGAGAACAAGTAAGTGGTCCAGATTTTTTTTGTCTTTTTCTTATTTATAATCTGTTATTGTTCATAACTGATGATAAAGGTCATACAACATCAACACTGTCACCTATATTTTGTAAGATATAGAAAGATTTCATACACTTTGCCATTTTATGTGAAAAAAAAAAAATAAATAAAATAATATATATATATATATATATATATATATATATATATATATATATATATTTTTTTTTTTTTTTTTTTTGCCCAAAAGGATTTTGTTACCTTGGTAAGAAATAGACAAAATAAATTCAATTTATACCAATATAAATACATTTATTATTTGTTTGATATCCTACACTGAGCAAAAATTTTTCATTTTTTGATTTGGTTCTTTTCAAACTATTTTGTTTACAACATGTTTAATTCTAAATTATGGTTTCTGTAGCCACATCCCTGTGTCCTGTTTCTGCAAAGAGAAACTCAAGCTGTGAAAGCATATTAGTTAGAACTGTACGCAAATCACCTGCGGAGATAAAGTAATTTAAACAAATTGTGACATTTCCTGTACACTTTCTCTATAGTTGTGTTTTTGACAGTTGGAGGTTGTAAGTGCTGACCAGTGCTACACAACAGCGCTGCAAAGAAAACCTGAAGAGGCAGTCATCCCAACAAATATACCTCAGAAGGTTTAAAATGCAGCAATGTAATACTAAATGCCAAAAAAACTAGGCTTTGGAAGGATTTGGACAGCTTCTTATACAGAAATCTTAAAATTCCTGACCTGCATGATGACTAAACCCAGCATTTTTCCAACAATTAACATTCTTCATTTTTTTTCGCCATCATTTGGGTTCAGGCCTGTGTGTGTCTCATTTAGAGACAGATGGGAACTTGAAAAACATGCACTTGAGTGCTTGTAGTTGCTCCTCTTGAAGACTATAGGGTTGTCAATCAAACGTGAGTGTTTCTCATTCACTGCCCTTGCTGTCATTCTCAGCTGTGGAAGACTGCTTCACACTTTTAACTAACGCAGTCCTGAGAGCAGTGCTCCATAATGGCCTCGCTCATGCTCTCAGCACTGCAGGATTTATCAAATACAACGTGGTGAATGGACATGGCCTGGCCTGGGAGTGCGGCTCTGGAAGAGGGCCAGGAGTGTGAAGGTTAGCTGCCCAGCTGGTCACAATCATCATTGAGACACACTCAGATAGACTACAGAGGTGATGAATGATGCTGAATGATTAGCAATCTGTGGTATTTTGTCAAGAAGCCTAAAACTGGAGCATTGGCATGTAGTGACAATATTCTGAATATAGACAAACTTATCTCATTTTTATTAATAGTTATTATAAAACAAATATTGATTCTTATTTAATGAATTTTAGGAATGCTTTAAATAAAATTTAAATTAACATTATACCATTGGTGAACTCTTGACTCTGGCCAGAAGGTATTGATTAGTTTTCTACAAGAGCAGATCTGACAATAGTACTGACTGTAATTCAAATCACAGACACATACTATTAATGCACTTATACTAATACATATGATATAGTTTCTATAGTAACAGCTCATTCACAGTGGCTTGTATGGTGAATGCTCCTCATAATCTAAGATTAATAATAAAGAGATGTGTTGGCATTTAAGAAAGATATGCACCATCATTGAAATGGTGACATTTTCTGTGTGGAAACCTTTATTTAACATTTTTTGGAAGGAGTCTCCTGTGTCCATTCTCCATTCTCCAGTGTCCACCATTCCTATCAGGCAAGGGTAAAACTGTATGTTTACGTTTTCCACCACAGGAAAGCCCTCAGTATGATGCGGTAACATGACAAGATGTGTTTTTATTTTGTTTGTTTGTTTTTAATTAACTTTTTAACTTAGGTTTTTTGTTATCTTACTTCAAGACAGTAAAAAGACAGGCTGGTAAAAGAGAGCTGCTATAACATAAGTGATAACCAGAACTAATTTGTTTTGCAGATGTTTCAAAACATTACATGACATGTCATTCTTTAATAAATGAAAAATAATTCATTGTTGGCAAATTGCTGTGGTATAAGAGGAATAGAAGGGATGTTCAAAAAGCACATATGGGTGTGATGGTCAGGTGTCCACATACTTCTGGCCATACAGTGTACTTTAAATGAATAAGTGGAGTTTAAGGGGTTAAGTGTGTGTAAGTGAGTGAGAATGCTTACAACATGCATGACATCTCTGTGAAATTCTTGCCTTACACTATAAAACTCATGAAAGTGACTTTGTAACTGTTACAGTCTCTTCCTGTTCAAGCACAGCAGCGAGTTATCACGCACAAGGGAAAGCCTATATTGAATTGAGCACTGTGTATGGAATGAATTACACTGAGAGAGAAAGATGTAGAGGGAATATGTTCATGTTTTACGTTGACTGTAAATCCAGGCCCAAAGTCCTGCCGGTCTGTGCCTGATCTCACCGAGACATTTGGCCCTCATTTCCGTGCGGACTTTGAGGCTGGCTCTAAATTCGTTAAGGAGATCCCGGCTCTATCCTCTATCCTGGCTGCGTTTGGAGCAGTAGTGGGTTTTGGCACTGAGAGCCAAACATGTGGGGCGCTGCTTAATTCTGTGCTATTTCAATCCGGGGTCAACATTTAATGAGCTCCCTTTTTCACAGCGTGCTGGGGAAAAAGTGTTGATACAAAATAGAGAGAGAGAGTGAAGGAAAGAAGAAAGTTTGCTTAGACTGTTGCCAGTTTTTAATTATATGAAGTCAAAATATAAGCATTTCACCATTCCTCCTGAGGTTACCCATGTAGCTCTATACACTATAACACGTCTCATTCACTGTGTACAAGTGCTGGAAGTAGAATGTAATCTCAGGTCCAATCTTTCTTTCTCCAGCTACTAAATAACCCCAGTTTATTTTCTTTGGCTAATGTGTTTTTATGCTTCTACTCACACAATCAGCATAATGAAAAGGCAAGCAAAACTCTGGACCGGGCATGGCCATGGGCAATTAAGTATGACTTAACATTTCATACAATTCCTCCATTCTGTCAAGAGTCTGCTGAGAAGCTACAGCACTGTGTGTGTGTGTGTGTGTGTGTGTGTGTGTATATGTGTGTGTTGTTTGGCCTGTGGCACGTCTTGTCAAGCAGAAAGTGAATGACAGCAGAGCTTACGCCTTGTTAAGGTAACCACACACACACACACACACACACGCTCGTGGAGTTCTTTCCATGAAATCCTGAAGTGGCTTGGGCTTCCTAATTAGTCTCCTTGCTTTCGTGGGGAGGAAAGTTACTGAATTGGGAATTGTCAAGTGAGTATGTGTGTGAGCATGGAAGGTGAAAAGATTGGAGAGTGGTTCTCACACTTTGCCCTTTTGTCGCTTCATGTGGAATGCATTATGTCAATGTTTTTAATGGCTGAAGCTGCACAGAAAGAATTGGTATTTGCGCTACAAAAAAAGAACACTAACAAGGAGAAATGATGGACATGGAGTGTTTAATCTGCTCAATTTATGAATACACAGCAAATTTCCCGACTGCTGGTCACCTGCGTGTCAGGGTTCCCTGCTGAGCCAGACATGGAAGCCATTTTTTTTTGTTTCTTTAGTGGGTGAGGTGGTTGTGCACAGGGTTTGACTCAGACCTTGTGTCAAGAATTGAAGATTGAAAATGATGGCAAGATAATAAAGTTCTGAGTTCCACCAGACGATCGATTTGACTCACTCCCAGCTTGACTCTTAACAGGGATTAGGCCACACCATTGAAGTCTTCCCTCCTGTGTGAAACTGATACCAGGATTAATTCTGCACTTTTTCGATGGCCAAAAATGATGATGGAAGGAGATTTCAACTTGTTCTTTCCCTGCCACCTCCTCTAATTAGACACATTTAACTTTCTGAACTGTGAGCTCTTTTTTCAATATTGATCTGACTGTGATAAATTATGCATTTGCAAGCCTTCAGCAAAAAGCTCCCTGGTGGGTATCTCAAAGACATTGCCTTGTGGCAATGTCTCAGCCCACTGAGAGTCAAAAATCCACACTGGTCAAAAGTTTGCCTTTAGTAATTGTATTTTTGAGGCTGGCTGTGACAAACAGTGCAGATGACTGCTAGAACCCTGAGAGCTGGTGTGTACTAGCTGTGCTTGAATATTTTCTATAATTAGAGTGTCACATGTGGCTATTGAATGCAGGATAGAAGTGCGTAAACTCGATGTGTGTTTTATTTTTCAAGGCAATCTAGGAACCATCATAAAAGTCCACAGATAAGCAATATTAAAGCAGTATAATCCATGATCAGAAAATGAAAACATCAGCACAGAGGCAGAAAACAAAGCATAGACTTTGGCAAAAGGCATGATAAGTTTTATACAAGTTATGGGCTTTACACGGAACAGGTCAAGACACATTTGGGTAATCAACATAATGTCAGAACAGGGGTGGAGACAGGACTAGGACAGAAACAATAGCACATGGACTAATATAAACAAAAGCACAACAACACAAGAGTAATGCTGGGAAATGCGTCATGCACTCGGTGGGGGGGGCTATTCTCATTCAGTTGTTCAAAAAAACATCATGTTAGGCCGCTCATAAATTACATGTTTTATTATTCCCTACTTTGTAACAGGGATTTAGGTAGTCTTGCAGAGTTCAACCTTAACCCAGTTGACAGAGAACGTTATCAGAACATTCACTAAAGCATTCAACAGGTACTACTGAATGCTTTATTCAAGAAGGTTAAGGTTAATTGAACGCTTTATACAAGAAGGTTACTCCAGGTTCCTCCCCCAGTCCAAAGCCATGCTCTGAAGGTTGATGCGCTGAACGCCTTCTTCCCCGAGTCCCTTGGGTTAGGCTCCAGGCTCCTCTGTGACCCTGTGTAGGATAAATGGCACAGAAAATGGATGGACAGACTACAGAAATAACATTCCTGAATTGTTCAAAAAACAATAATAATAATAATGGTTTGGTTCACAATGTTATTAAAATTAGTGACGGCTGCTCACGATATTGAGTTGGAGAGCTAAAAACTTTCTCACTCAGAATTAAGCCATTATGGATGAGCCAAAAAGTACATGGTCTCATTATAGACATAAAGCTTTACGCATACACAATCAGACACACTTATTGTAAAACAGATAGTCAAGACAGTCAGTGGTTTTAAGTTCGTAATCATGTTGCATCTCTTCAGAGCATGGTAAAGAGAAAAGCTGTGCTTCTCATGAGCTAGCTCTTTTGCTCAAACCACAAAAGAGCTTGCCTTCATATAATTTGTACTTTAATTCTTTCTTAGTCGATTTATTTCTAGTTTCCCCTCCAAAGACAATCTGAAAAATCAGTGACAAAGTAATCCACTTCATTCATGTTTAACACCCCCACTACTGTATTTCACATGTGCCTTCTTAATATCTGCTGAATGATGTGTTATGGATGTGTCAGCGAAGCAGGTTTAAATAAATTAGCTCCAATTCACGCTAAATCTAAGGGGGTGTTTTACTCAGTGTAATCATTTGACACAATTTTTCAATGAAAGGCTGCATAAATCTACAGTCTGAACTAGAAGGAAATCAGCCCTTGCCTCTACTTCATACCATTCTGTGTATTTTTCCTTCCTTCTGTTGGTGTTGCTATTGTTCTTAGTTCCAAATCAATATTAATCCACTTTAAGCCATTTGTTAACAGCAAATAAGAAATAATTCAGCCTCATTTTAAACTTTTAATACTGATTACATTACACAACATTTTTAGTGAGACAACTAAAATGTTACAGCAACATTGTAGGAACTTTTGTAAATTCATCTATTCGTTTATTCATTCATCTTCACTTTATCCTGGCCAGCGTTGAGGTGGATACAGAGTCTATCCAGGGAACACTGAGCGTGATGTGGGAAAAACACCCTGTGTAAGATGTGCACCATGCACACACACATTCACACACTCATTCACACCATTCTGTCCACCCACTGGTATGTTTAAGGAGGCAGAAGAAGACTGAAGAACCCAAAAGAAACCAATCTAGACACAGGGAGAACATGTAAAATTCCACACAGACAGTAACTGGCACTCAGGATGGAACCGTGGACTCTGGGAATTTTGATGTTACCTGCTGCACCACCATGTCGCCACCCACATTTATAAATGTTATGTGAAAAACAATTTCAGAACACTCAGACAAAAGGTTCTTAAAATCAAACGCTCTTATAACAGTAATGTTCAGAAAACATTCTGCTAAACTAGAATTATGAATTGGGGAGTCACATACACAGCCAAACCTATTGTGGTATTGTAATGCAGCACAGGCCACAAAACATATTACAAAAGAGCAACAACAATTCACTGGTAGTCATCTGCCATTCAAATTTAAGGCCACTGTTTGACACACGCACACACATCACCTGCGGCTATGGATTTGGATGAGAGGCAAAAACATGCAGTGATTGACATTTAAATGCATGTGAAATTCGTAGACAGGCATGGGCAGTATTTCTGATGATTAGGGCCAGCAGGGAACGTTTCAAAATGATTGACTCATCAGGGAGAAAATGGAGATGTAGCATTGTGATGACTAACTCGTTTCAATCCAGGATGCTGCAGAAATAATCACCGTGGGATGCCTAATAATTGCTTAAATGATTTCACATGATCAGTATTGTTCTTTACTTTCATTTCATCTCACTGGTTTTTTGCTAGCAGGCAAGGCTTCTATGATCTTCTTCTAATGATCTTCTTCAGCTCATGTCAACATGCAGGAGACAAATATAGCAGCAGGTTCATACTTGTACAGTAATAGCACTGAAACCAAAGAAACAGTATAATAGAAAAAAAAAATTTCCAAGGCACTCATGTGGTTATGCGTAAAAGGCCTTTATTAAATTGGGCTAAATTAATAAATCGTTGATCAACGCATTTCAGCTTAACACAGCCTTCCTCAGGATGCACATCCATTGTCCACAAAAGCACTCTTTTAACTGTTTGCAGTTGGTAGAACATCAACACAGCTGGTTAACAAGTGGGAGTGGCTATAACCAACCAACTCACATGCAAATGAAACATTATAACAAAAAGACACAATGATAATTACTACAAGAATGATAAAAAAATCTATTTCCTCATTAACACCAGGTAACATCGTACCCTTAAGTGTATAAATCCAAAAAGTCTCACATTATGAAAGATGTTTTGATCTATTCCCACCTCGTATAGTACATGGAATAGATTCAATTCCAATCACTTTAAGGGGGCTATCACTACCATGACCCACCTCATTATAATAATTTGCCATTGGATACACCGAATTTTTAGTGCGATTGGCATATTTATGTTCAGCCACTCTCAATCTCAACTTATATAAAAATGTCCACACTCACATTCCAACTTACAAATTACATAAGAAGAATTTCAATTAATGAACGACTCAATTGGATACACTTTACCAGAAAACACATCAGTGAAATTATTTGTTTTTACCATATTCTCACAATGATTACACCATCCACATCTAAAATTAGCCACTAAAGAACCAAGCCATGTTTTATTTTCAGAAGCAGGAAGATAACTACGCACTACCTTGTTTCATATAGTAGGTGCATGTCTAAAACTAACCATTGGTACAGTATAATTGATGCCCCTTTATAATTTAGTGCAGACCACCAGTGTGGTTTCTGAAGAACACCTCAACCATTTTAATGTTTATTTGCCCATCCTTGTGTGTACATAATCATACTGAAACAGCAGAAACAGCATTAGCCGGAGACTAGATATCTCAGTAGAAGCTGAAATTATTAATGTATCACACAGTCCTGACTCACACATGACTGCCAAATATAGTGTAAATAATTTGTGGCCTTTGGTGCAAATCACTTTTTTCAGGTTGCTCCAGAGCATTTCTCCAGAATAACAAAGTGCAGTACACCATATCTGCACATGCATCAAAAGAATCTGATGCATTCTAACCAACAAGGTAATTAACTGTTTTTACTTTAGGGGCGGGATTTATGTAAATCGGACACTGAGCTGAGAGTTACAAGCTGCCTTAGCTTGCCTACAGATGATCACTGACGAAACTACCAGGGAGAGAGGATTTGACACCTTGGCACTGTGCTCAAAGTTCAGACAAATTCATCTTTAAAATTTATAGAAAACATTTTAAAGACACAACAAAATAAGATGAGCCCTTATAGATGACGAAGCAAAGACATATGTTTTCTCCCATCTTATCCAAAAGATGAACGAAACCACAATTTTTTTTTGCTTGAGATTTTGATTCATGTTGGATTTAGAAGTATGGTGAATGGGCTAACTCTATGAATGTTCTATGTTTTTAAACATGTCTTGATGATGTTACTGTTTCAACCTTCATTACCTTCGATACAGCGAGCCTAATCTTCACGGTGAGCTAGTCCCAAAATGCTAATCTTTTGTAGTATTTATATTTTAATCAGCTTAAACTGTCTCTTAAATCTTCAATTTCTCTTAAAACATTAGATATGGAAAGATTTTTTTGTACATTTTGTAAAACCCATATATGGAATATTGGATTAAACTATCAAGCTAAAAACTTGTTAGAAATGAACGACAAGAAACAAGAAGAACGATGACAAGAAAAACATACAAATTATTTTAATTAATATAATGAAAATGTATTTTAATTAGTGCACAATTAGAATACTTCATTAGTGTACATTTGGTTTTCTGTCTCATTTATGTTAGTGTATTTAACCAGCTCTTGCATCTATAATATTGGTAATATTAATTATATTCATATTATTAATATAATATTATTATATTATACCAATTATATTGGTATAATAATTTTTCCATTTTCCTGTGTGCATTTTTAAGTGGTGTTTTCTGTTTGCTATTACTGGTTTTATACTTTTGCTTTTATCCTTTGGTTTTGATTATACTTCATTACACTGGTCTGAGTCTGACCATGACTTTGCCTACTAAACTGGATTTTCAATAAAAGGCTCACACTTCCATCCACCTGTCTCTGTTTTGTGACACAAAATTAAGCCACTCAGAGAATTTAAGTTATGATCATTTTTCCTACACTGAGAGACTTTATAAATACAGGCCCTGATCATCATAAATAGAGCTATCAGTTTTGCGATCTTACCCATGGATTGTGTGGTAGTGTGTGTGCTGGTGTTTTCTATCCAAAGATGCAAACAGGAGCCCACATCTATGAGAATATAATTTCTGTTGTTGCATATAAACTTTCCAGAGGTTTGCACACAATCACCTCTCACAGGAGCGAACAACCAGGGACTATAAAGCAGAGATGGATTAGTAATGCATTACATTTATACAAATTAACTTGTCTTGTCGAATCTGTTGCTAAGGTCAATTATGTTACTGGAAGCATAGATTATTTTTTGAACACTGAGTTAAATAATCATTAACATAACTTTCTGAAAATTGATGTGCTATTTCTTCTCTTTTATAATCATTTAAAGAACCATTTGTTTTTAAATTGAAAATGTTATTGAACAGATATTGACTGAAAATGTCTGATACTTTTGGAGTGACTATATAAACACATGCACTTTCAAAATCTGAATATAATTATATTTAAAATCTTGTGCCACTTTTTTTTTTTTTTTTTTATAAATAAGTTTGTCTAGACAATGGGCCTCATTTGTCAAACTGGATATGAACAGCTTTATAAATCATATACCTTATCCAGAGTGACTTACAATTACCTCATTTAGACAACAGAGCAGTTGAGGGTTAAGGGCCTTGCTCAAGGGCCCAGCAGTGGCAGCTTGGTGGTGCTGGGATACGAACCCTCAACCTTCTGAGCAGAAGTCCAACATCTTAACCACTGAGCTGACACTTCCCATATCTTTCATACGAACATCTACTAAAGAAATTTGGTATTCATAAAAATCCTGTAATTTCTGAAAAAAAAAAAAAAAAAGTTTATCCTACTCATGCTCCTGAGTGTGTGTGAATTTACATAAAGGAAGACAATCTAATGTAACGTACTTCACACAAACATTTACATACAACATTAAAAAAATGACTAATCATGCCTATTGTTTTTATCAGATATTTTAATGCATGTTTCCTTATTGGTCTGTAACAGAGTTGACGTATTCTTTCATTCTTTGTTTTAATGGAAGGAAAATGTTGTATGTTTATCATGCACAGGATTTGTAAGATGCCATGCCAAGTGTGTGTGTGTGTGTGTGTGTGTGTGTGTGTGTGTGTGTGTAACTGAGATTCTCAGATAGTTAGCGCATACCGCATCCTTTTTAACTCCTTTCTCACTTCCTCCTTGAAAATCTTCTCCCATCACAGCTATTCTCATCGTACTCGTTCTCTTATAATAGCATTCATAGCTTTTTGACGCAACTTTTAAAAAAAAGGAAATCTCACAGTGGCCTAAATGAACGGTTCTTTCTCTATTCTTCCCAGCAGCATTGTGTGTACACAGTGGGCAGGGCAGCATGGCTCTCTGGATCATTTCTGATGAAAAGACTTTGATTCTCCCAGGCTGACTGACCCGACAAGAGCAGGTGTGCCAAAGCTCGGGTTT
The DNA here is from genome assembly GCF_027358585.1 of Pangasianodon hypophthalmus. NCBI lineage: Eukaryota > Metazoa > Chordata > Actinopteri > Siluriformes > Pangasiidae > Pangasianodon > Pangasianodon hypophthalmus. The sequence continues at coordinate 28,543,033 of NC_069710.1, forward strand.
CAGGCCTCCCGGAGCGCTAACCACCTGCCCCGGCTCACCTTCTGCCCCCTCCACAGATACCTTTCTTGCCTCAATCAATGGTTACAATCACTTTTATTGGATCCTGTTTCATATTTGGATCATGGTTCTTCTTGGCATTCGCAGCTTGCTGTCTCGCTCTGGCGGCAGTGCTGTTCATGGGTCTGGTTGTCATCCTCAGTCTCTCGATCTCCTCACAGCTGTAGCAGATTTGTTTTTGCAATGTCTGGTCTCCGCTTCTCTCTAATAGTTTCTATCAACGCAGTGACATTATGAATGAACAATGATGAGCTGTAAAAAAGGCTGATCGTGTTTCTATTAAAACAGTGAGGTTTCTTGGCTTTGAGGGCTGACACTCAATCCCTTCCTGTAAACGAATGCAGTGAAAAGAAAAGGTGGGATCAGGCTTCTGTATGGCAAAAACTCAAATCATTTTTTTATGCCTATTTGTAAAATAATGCTTTATTTTACGCTTCTCCTAATTTACTGCATCCATTTAATATTAAGAAATGTTAAACTTTGCATTAATAAATCGTGTGTAATATAGTAAGTTAAGTCATCACATGAATTAAATGATGTTTGTTTAAATGTTACCTAAATCCACCTGAACCAACTAATTTTTATCCAAGCCATAACTAAAACTTAGTTCACATAAATTAGAAAAAAATTTAAGGTACATTAATTAAAATATCGAAACTAGCTTTTCCGCCTCAGTTCTGAATTTTTCCAGTTAACAAACGCAAACATGTGTGGGCTTACCCTTACTAAAAAGTTTTTCACGTGAATATAAGAGTAATTCAGGATCACGAGAAGAATATATGAAGATGCATATCATCATGCTATGCCCTGAAATTGCACGTGTAAATTCAAGTAAAAATCTATATCATGTGAATGTGCTCACATCTGAAAAATTATAGCACATCCCCTAAATGTGGAAAAATGAAGTTTTGTAAGGAATCACACATGAAAATAAATGAATTGTGAAAAAAAGTCATGTAATGGATGCATTTATTTCACAATTAATTTAAATCACATATGAAAAATAAAAACAAATGTTTGAAAAATTACGATGTGAAAATAAATTAATTGTGAAACAAATCACCCACGAAAATAAAACACAAATCCATGAAATGTGTAAAAAAAATTGTGAAATATCAAATGCAAAGTGTCTAAAATTCATATGTGTATTTCTTTGACCTTTTCTGTAGGGATTTACTTATTGATGCTATAAACTTTTGTCAGTGCAGGTGCTGATTATTTGGCTTATTTGGTTTCTTATTAATTTTAGTGTTTCGTACTTGTTAATGTTACTCATGGTGTAGTAATGCTGAAGTTCAAGGTTTGCTCATGTTAACTAATGGATTAAATGTTGTTGGTTAAGAGAACCTAATGTAAAGCGATACGTTTATTCTTTTCTGTAAAACAGGTTTGTCTCTGCACACTGTACATGCTATTATATAATGCACAATGCAAGTAGAGCAGAGTCGGTTTCATATTCTCCACCTTTTGTCTAACTGTATGTGAGAGAGTTGATGCACTTTGTGTCTTTGAAACCATATGAAGACTAAAATAAATGGGATCTAGGCCTGCTGCTTACACAAATCCTTCATCTGCGGTGTACCATGCTAACAATGCTTCACGTGAAATACCTCTGTAAACTGTACTCACTTGTAGCACTTGTATTGTAAGTCTCATAAGCACAGAAGAGCTCTTGAGGGGTCCGAGACTCATCAGTGTCTCTGAGAGGCAGCCGAAACAGCACTTGGACATTCCTTTAGGCAACTAAGTGTGCTAGCATGAAGAACAACAGATACCTCTTGTAAGCAATGTACCACATGCAAACATGCTACCATATGTGTGCTAATACATTAGTGTAGGCCATAATGCTTGATTTCATTTGTCTAGATAAATCTAATATGTTTGTCTTGTTTTGTATTTTAGAGAATGAGATGCACACAGGTCATTCAGAATGAGTGTCTTGAAAGTTTGACCAATACCACCCACTCCCTCCGAAAGTATGACTAATCCCGCTCACTCTGGCAGAAGGTTTGACCAATCCCACCCACTCCTCCAGAAAATCTGACCAATCCTGCCCACTACCACAGAAATTTTGTCCATCAAATCAAGTGGCTTTATTGTCATTTCAACCATATACAGCTAGTACAGTACACAGTGAAATGAAACAATGTTCCTCCAGGATCATGGTGCTACATAAAATAACAAAGAGCTACATGAGACTACACATTACTACATAAAGTGCACGTACAAACGTGTTCACACAGCACAAGACAGTGCAATAACTACTAAAACAGGACAATAGGCACAGTAAGAGACAGTGGAGCACTGACCAGTACATAGTTCTAGTATGAAAGTATCTACATTACTATATACTAGGTAGTGCAAAAAAATAACATTATAATAAAATGCTGTGAATGTAAACATAACAATTATGACATAGTAGATAAGCTTATACCATTTATGGACATAGTAGTTTTTGGGGTAGCAGCCAGGTAGAGAGTATAGTAATGACAAGAATTATATACAATATTTTTATAAATATAGCAGCAGGAAAAAAATGCAGGTAGTAAATACAGAAATGTGAAAAAATTGCAAAAGGAGTGGGATGGTGTTCAGTTGAGTGTGTGTGTGTGTGTGTGTGTGTTGTCAGTCCAGTCTCTGAGTATTGAGGAGTCTGATGCCTTGGGGGAAGAAATCGTTACACAGTCTGGCCGTGAGGGCCTGAATGCTTCGGTACCTTTTGCCAGACAGCAGGGTAAAAAGTTTGTGTGACGGGTGCGTGGGGTCATCTTTGAGGATGCAGCGTGTGTTGTAATTGATGGAGGGAAGACAGACCCTGATTATCTTCTCATCTGTCCTCACTATCCTCTGCAGGGTCTTGCGTTCTGAGACGGTGCAATTTCCAAACCGGGCAGTGATGCAGCTGCTCGGGATGCTCTTGATAGTCCCTCTGTAGAATATGGTGCGGGTGGGGAGTGGGATATGGGCTTCTCCACCAGGTCAACATCGATGTTCAGTGGATAGTGGTCACTCTGTGCTCTCGTGAAGTCAACAATCATCTCTTTATTTTTGTCCACATTCAGAGACAGGTTGTTTGCTCTGCACCAGTGAGATGTTGAAGATGTCAATCACACTCATTCTGGCTGTAAATTTGACTAATCCTGCCCTCTCCCCCAAAAGGAATGGCCAATACCACCCACTCCCTCAGAAAGTTTGACCAATCCTGTCCACTACTGCAGAATGTTTGACCAATCCCACTCATTCTGGCAGAAAGTTTGACCAATCTATCCCACTCCATCAGAAAGTGTGACTAATCCCGCTCACTCCCTCAAAAAGTTCAAAGTGCTCAATCCTGTTGACTGGTGCAGAAAGTTTGACCAATCCCAGCTACTCCTTCAGAAAGTTTGACCAATCCTGTCCAATCCTGCAGAAAGTTTGGCCAATCCCGCACAGTCCCACAGAAAGCTTGACCAATCCCATCCACTCCCTCAGAAAGTTTGACCAATCCCACAGAAAGTTTGACTAATCCAACCCGCTCCCACAAGTATTTTCTTTATTAACTGTAGCTGCTTGTGATATTTTCTAATGAACTTTGTTCTGTTTTCGAAAACAAATCCCTAAAATGAACAGTGCAGACCAAACCGTAAATCAGAGAGGCGTGAAAGTTGGTCAATAGATAGTACTACCTCCCATGATGGCAGGGAGTATTGTATATTTTAGCTTATATCTTAACAAGCTTGAACTTTATAGGCAAAATTATTTTGTCTCCTGACTCATTAACTAAATCCAAACCAATTTAACATTTGGACCATTAAGATCCTCCCACTTAGATTTTGTTGTATTTCTCATAATATGCTAAAAGAAACAATATACAGTATACAGTAGAAATGAGAGTGTATTAAAATGAGCACATTAATATAAATCTGTGATTTGTTGTGCAGGTGGCACTGCTTTTGGAGCTGCAGTACTTTGCTGTAATTGCTGTAATTCAACAGTACTTTGGAATAAGAAAGTTTTGAAATGTTTGTGGTGTTGCTAATCTGGAGACATATGTAAGAGGTGGAAAAATATTGATACGCTGATCCTGAGCCAATAACTCACTCATTCTGGGTCAGGAAAACCATTTTAAAAAAGAGAAAACAAGAAGGACGGAGGAGAGAATGTTCAAGCAGCGAGCACAAATGTAACCCTACAGATCCACAGAGACAGCAGACAGCTCCGGCTTTACAACCTGGAGGGACAGGCAGAGACTGAACAATGAGATCCACCTCTCCACCTCTCCACCCATCAGCCCTTATGCTCCCTTTTTCTCTTTCTCCCTCTATTTCTCCCTCTCTCGCTGCCTCATTATGTCAGAAATGACCTCATTCCTGCTGAGCTGTGCTAGCTGCAGTTTCAGAGGGCCTTGGGGCCAGATGCATGCAGTGCCAGTATGATCACAGCCAGTGTAAGCTCCATCCCCAGAGTCTTGCCTCACACACACACACACACACACACACACACAAGCCAACAAAGCCTGCAGGGAGAAGAACCAACCCTGGAAAGCCCTTACAGATGCTGCCTGTGCAAACACTGGGCTTCGATTCAGCTCCACACTCTTCCATTCATCTGAACCCGTAAAGGAAAGTGGTTATGGGAAATCAAAATTCTTCCCTTTTTTCCATTAATTTCCAGCCACACTTTCACCTCTTTCTAAATCTTCACTCTGAACTGTGCATTACTGCATTACGTCATAGGTCCTGTAAAAGCCTGAAGTCAGGTTCATAATAAATTTAACTGCTTACATTGCGGGGGCTAGAAAAATACACAAAGAAGTGAGATTTACCATGAAGTGCGGTGTTCCAGTTGGTGAATATTTATTGGATGGTTGAAACAGGGGTCTTTACTTTTTTATTATATTTTTTTAAGAGAACCAATTGGAAAATGTGTAGTCTCATTTCATGCTACAATCAAGGCCACAGTGAAAATACAGCCGTTTAATTTATTAGGAGTGGTTTTCTCTTGGTAACCTTGGCTCAAATTAGAATTTAAACACACACTTGCTGAGTTATAATTATTCACTCTAAATGTTATGCTACTATAGTGACCTTGTTATGAGTTCACCTCTGTTTAGCAGCAAGATTGTTGCTAATTTGAAAAAAGTATTACTAATGCAAGACAGTAGATGTAGAATTTTTGGTCACATCCAACTTTTTTTTTTTTTTGGATAAAATGTCTGTATAACATGTCTTCTCTTACACTGTAGTAATAAAATGTAGTAAAAAATGTTCACAGTTTTTTGTCCACTGACGATAATCTCATTATCAGAAACTTTAAAGAAGGCTTAAGCTCCACCAACTCAATGACCTCATGTCATATATCCTTGAAAAGCTTGTTTCCTGATATACACTCAATGACCCCTTTTTAGGAAAGTGGTCTTCCTTCCTATCATGCAATTATCTAATCAGCCAATCATGTGGCAGCAGTGCAATGCACAAAATCATGCAGATACAGGTCAAGCGCTTGATGTTCACATTAAACATCAGAATAGGGGGAAAAAAGGGTGATTTCTGTGACTTTGACCATGGCATGACGAAAAAAGCCTTGTTGATGAAATCAAAGGAAAATGGCTGGACTGTTTTGAGTTTACAGGTAGTCTATGGTAACTCAATCTCAATATTCACTCTTTACAACCATGGTGAACAGAAAAGCATCTCAGAACACACAACACATCAAACCTTGAGGTGGATAGGCCACAACAGAAGAAGACCACATCAGGTTCCACTCCTTTCAGCCAAGAACAGGAATCTGAGGCTACAGTGGGCACAGCGGGCACTTCCCGAAACTGGACCGTTAAAGATTGGAAAAAGACCAGATGATGTCTTTCTCTGCCCATCGTAGACTCAGATTTTACATTTTTTTTAAGATTAATGTTTTTTTGTTAAAAAAATACCCAGTCTTGCCTTAATTCCACTCAGATTATTGCAATAAACTCTTTTTGCTCCTGTTTTATAGGTAATATGCTGATTACTTTTGGTTTAACACTCTTAATGACTCAGTGTGTCATGTGTATTCTAACTAAGCAGTGTTATTCTCTGTTATTGAGTTTTTTTATGTGTGTGTGTGTGTGTGTGTGTTTACAACAGACTGAAGCTAATAAACACACAGCCTATCAGATCCCACCTTTTAGCTTGCCAGATTTTGAAAAGGCCGTTGTAAAAGTAGGCAAAGCGATCGGCTCAGGTTTTAGCTGAGAGATTTCTCCAGTGCTCATGCCTAAGCTGGGCCAAAAAAGAGGCTTTTGCCCCACATCCAGCCTGCAGGGAGGAGCTGGAAATGTGGCAACAGCGAGATTGAAGCTGGTGACTGGACCTCAGCCAAGCCCTAAAACCCACTTCTCCCCTCCTAATACAGCCGTCTGCACTGTGTGTCCAAAATGGTCTTATCCAGTCTAATCTGTACCCAGAACTGGATGTTTCTTGGTGTATCAATGTGTGCTGGTGAAAGCTCAGTCATGCTGTGAATGTGTGTATACTGTATCTCTCTGCGTGTGTACGATTTTGTTATTTCTTTAACAAAAAGGTCATGCATTTTTTGGACCAGCCGTCATTACGTACTTGATGACCTGAGTGTAGGAGTGTTGTTTTGAATGGCACTAAACTGACCTCAATTTCTAAGTATGTGTATTTAACAGAACACCTCCTAAAAACACTGCAGCTTTCTGGAAGTGTTAGATTAGTAGAGAAACTTGGAAAGCATTGGTGAACGTTTCAAATAAGCTGCATATTGAGAAAATATCTAAAGGCAATTTTTTTTTACATAAATTATTTTACATAAAATCTAGTTTACATAGCATGGTCTTATAATCACTCTTTTTTCAAACACACTTCAGAAAAACTGTGATTTGTGATTTTGTCATGTGATGGATCTAGCTTTTTTTGCCATTTCTGACTTGTTCTAACCATGAAATAAGCTTTGTCTCCAGCTGGAGAAGAGTTTCTCATTTCTGCCACTTATGCATACCTAGAGCTGAGTGCAAAAGTTAATACTCCCTGTGAAATTCTGAATGGTCCCACGGACATTTATCTCAATTTCACCATTAATTTACAAAGAAAAATACTGAAATAATAATAAATAAATGAAATGTCAGTGTATCCTGTGACAAGGAAACAATCCTAAACAGTTTTGTGTGTGGCGTTGGGGGTCCAAATGCTGTTTAGTGGTTATGCAAACAGGTTAATGCAGTTATAAAGGCAATGGGTAGGCATGCAAGTTATTAGGAGATATATCACAATCAGTAATACAGATATAAATTTTAAACTGATAGCATTTTAAATTATTTCACTGTGAATATAAAGAAGCATTGAGTGGAAAGGAAGAAGTGGTTGCTGTCTTCACTGCAACTGCAGAGGGCTTTAAAATGTACAAACTCTTCCTTTAAAATCACTATACATTTTATTTTCCCATTGGTAAGTAAGGAAATAAAAACTGGGGGTGTGTTATTATAGAAAAATATTAAACAATGGAGGCTGTGAAGCAGCCCAATGCAAAGCAGAGTTACTTTTACCAGCCGAAGTTGATTCATTTCCAATTATATCGAACCCCAAAATTAATTTAAATTTATTCTTCTTATACTACAGCAATTTGCAAATGATTACTTTTTTAAAATTTATTAATGAATGACACACCACACTTTTATCCATTTATAGTCACAGTTAATGTTTTGGAATGTCTACAAAACAAGTTAGTTCCTGTTATCACTTACATTATAGCAGCTAGAAAGAGTCATTCTCTCACCATCCTCTGTTTTATCTTGCTCTTGAAGCCACTAAGAAAAAAATGCATGCTGTCATGTTACTAAGAAACCCCAAAATGGAGTCCTAAGTCCTGTAATGGAAAAATTAAAGTTGGTGCTTTACCTCTGACACTGTAGACTCCTTCCATAAATGTTAAACTTCTCTTTACAGACAAATTCACCATATCAGCAATTTCTTAAATCAATTTATGCAGTATGTGTCCATCATACATGTCCCTGTATAATTTTTTACTAACATTAGAATGAGCACATGAATATAATCCTGTAATTTTGCAGCTGCACTGCTGTCAGAGCTGCTGTTATATAAAATTAATCAACACATTCTGATGAATCAGAATTGACGCTTCAATAGCAGTGAGGTGGTATAAGTGAAAATATAGTATCTTACTGTTTTTATGTATTAATATGAAAAATCATTTTAGATTTTATGTAAAAGTTGTCAGAAATATCAGAATATGAGAAGCTTGCAAAGTTTTAGAACGGATTAAAAACACGTCCTTGGTTTCCGTATATTTAACAATGTGTCCTAGTCACTCAGCTGTCAACAACTGTGCACAAATTGTTATACAAAATATCCTCCATTTCTAAAAAGTATTTGTCAGAACAATGATGTCCTCATCCCAAGAACAATCAGACTTTTCAGTCTGGCAGGAGATGATGCATTAACCCATCCTCACCACACACACACACACACACACACAAACACGGAGACACTTACACGCGCTGTATAATTGTTTATTTATTCTCAATCATTCCTAGAGCACAGCATGGGACATGAAAAAAATCCAATGTACTGTTTCACTTACGGACATTAGATTACTGCTCTGCTGACGGGGCATGTCCAATCAATTCTGTGTGGCATTTAGCGAGGCATGAATGCAGTGTGCTGTTCTACAGAATAGCTTACAGGACTTGAGATGAGACTCAGAGAGACACTGGCTTGTGGTCAGCATGACGAGGCGAGAGAGGCCTGGATCTTGTGCAATATGCACATATCAATCTAATCACAAGGAACTCATTCAAGCAGGATACGTGTCGGCCTGTCACCTTCAGGATATAGTTAGTGTGCTTGTTTTGGAGTGATTGGCCATCCTGTGGGAACAGACCCCCATCAGACCCATCTCTGAGCTTAGGTCTTGTTCATGTTCTCATGTCTTTCTCACTCTTATCTTTGAGGATCGTATTTGTAATTAACCTCAGAATCACCCATTCGTGTCATGATTTTAAACCGGATATCCATGAAATTGAACTGACATCCTTCTGGCAGTTGTTCTAAGCAGGAACACATATCCAAGCAGCGAACCAGAGTGACTTTGACTCCAGCCAATATCAAATATGGATAGAGATCGTGTTGCACTCTTATCCTCTATTAAGAGCTCTGAACCTTACTCAGTGAATTTTGGCAAACTCTCAAAGCTCTGATGGCCCGAGGCAGCTCTGTAGACTCAAAAAATATCAAAGACCTTATAAAGATCTCTTTTTTCATTTACTTGTGAACATTCTCTTCTCGCTCTTGTTGCTTCATTCTTGGGTTTGTAAACCTGCACTTATGAAAGGAGGATGGAGTTTAACTGGGAAAAAAATTGCCAGCTTAAGGTCTGTTTAAGCACCCATGAATTGCCAAACCATAAGAAGAGCTGGATTTGAGCATGTTTCAGAAGATGTTGACTGACTGCTTGACCTTCTGAAAGAGAAACATGTTCAGAGATGTTAAGAATTTGCCTCTCTGGCAGCAAAGATTCCTAATATCTCCTTTGAAATCAGTATACCCTTTTTTGAGGTTGATAAGAAAGTAATAAATCATGGCGGTATGTGCTGTTATTGGAAAATAATCAGTGACGGGGTGGTGTGCTGTGGTTGGATCCCCTTATACCACAGCTATTTGCAAGTGCTAAAAATGTTATTTATTAAAAAACTGACATGTTGTACTTTTTATCCATTAATCATTACATATAATACCGTTCCCTCACCAGACTTTCTTTTTTTCTTTGTCTTGAAGTTAATATGACAAAAAAATGCACTCTGTCATGTTACTGAGAAACCAGAAAATGCAAATTCCTTCGTCCTGAAAGCTTTCCCGCATCGGAAAAATTAAAGCTCCTCTTTCTTCCTGTCTGCATCTGCAAATGACCAACTGGTAGATTTTTTAGTGACTTGCTCCAGGAAGACAAGCCTCAAGAGAGCCGTTTCTCCAGCGAGTGACTTTTCTTTCCATGCACTTGCAGGAGTAATGACACGAAAGAGAGAGCGTTGAGTTCAGCCTGTTTACATTAGCAACAAACACGGCTGTTGTGCTTCTCCTGCTATAAACTTTAAAGACGTCTGGAAAAGTATTCAGGCGGCCTTTTTCCATCAGACTTTGAAAATCATTCTAATATTTGTTCTTCATAATTACTTACCCATATTCATTTTAAATAATAAAGTCATTCATCTGTGTCATGAACATCGATCTTTAGGATTTATTGATCAGGCTTTAATTGTCAGTTGCAGTCTAATTTCCTAAATAAAGTGGTAAGCATTGGTTAGTAACAGCCTACCAAAGCAAATCAGCAACTCAACAACCCTCCTGAGATAAGGTAAAGTAATTTAAAGGAGAAAAATATCATTAAACCACATTTGTAACACATTTTTGCAAAATCTCAAGCAATAGGCTAATTTAAACTTTTTTAGCGACTATCTAGATCTAAAAGGGAAAAGGCTGAGGTCTTGATTACAGTGTTTATCCTGCAATTTTTTATTTAAGGGTTTAACTTGTTTATCCTCCATGTGTGCCTGCCTTCAATAAAGCACACATTTAGAGTCTAATTAAGATCTGAGAGTGAACAGTTAATAAGTCTATAAATACATATTTACATCTTTGTAGGATGTCACATCAACCCTATCTGTGAACACAAACTCCATTTCCCAGAATCCTCTGCTACAAGACTTATGCTGCAGTCAAGGCAAGGTGAACTTGTAATTCCTCATCTCCAACCAGTTAAAACCACCAAAAATGTCCCCTCAGCTTGAAATTTCAACTCATCAGCTTCTCAGCTACCAGCTCCTTCCTTGTTTACAGAGTGACTTCAAATCAACATGGCCGCTCACACTGTGAACTGGGTAAAGTCCCTCTTCTCTACCTTTAAATTAGTTTATAGCAATATTGGCTTTAGATCAGTTAATATACAGACAGAGTAGTTGGTTAAATCTATAACACTGACCATACTAATCACTAATCATCAACATTAGAGTTATCACTCTTATAACTAAAGTTAGCTGGCTAGCTTGTTGCTAAGCTGCTTGCTATTGTCCGTTGTTGATACTGTACTGCAATTTCAGTCCAAAATGTTGCATGAATGTTTGAAATTTCACTATAGTAGAACAGAACCAATAGCTAGGCCTGTATCTGTAAAAGTGCTGTTAAAGTAGCTATTTATGAGCTTTATGCGCTCTGACAGAGCAGACAACACACGCTTTCATGGAGGTGTCCATTTTTTTTGTTTTTGCACTTTGCATTTCGCATTTGCTGAGGTGGGAAATGACAATATTACATCTTGCAAATTACCACTTACAAGGTACCATGAATGAATCATTATCACCTGAGCTTTCACAGGACCTGATACCTGGCTCTCACTTCCTGGACTACTAGTTACACATGTATGTTGGGCCACATCACACCACCGCATCACTGATTATTTTCCTATAACAGTATGCCCGTGCTTTATTCCTTAATTATCTACCTCAAAAAATGATATACGGATTTTAAAGAGGCTTTTGCTGTCTGAGAGGTACATTGCTATTTAGACAGGAAAAAGATCTTCACAAATTTTAATTGAATAATCCTTAACTATAATTGAAGGTTAATCTATTGAAGATTCTCAGTTATCAAGATCTTTTAGTATTAGACAAAGTGACTTTCAGAATTGTTGTTATTTGAATACAATAAAGACAAACTCCAGTCACCTTGAATCACTCTTAGACACATTTGAAGGATATGGAGTGAATAATTCACTATTTTTTTTCTGTACCTGTGTGCCTGTGTGGCTATATTTCCGTGTGTGTGTGTGTGTGTGTGTGTGTGTGTGTGTGTGTGTGTGTGTGTGTGTGTCTTGGCTGTCAGTGAATAGCATTAAACGTTCCAGGAAGTAGCGAAAGGGTTTTGCATTGAGATCACGATATGTGTCTGTGCACTGAAAATGCATTAACAGTTAAGCCTGGCCTAATATTTCAATCCATCATGTAGACATTTCCTACTGATGACTAGTGCAGAGTGAGAGCTGTGTTTACTATCTGACTGCACTAGATCAGATACCAAACACGTATTTCAAACACTTCATATAATTGTGACACAATCCATTCATATTATGACTGAAAATAACTTAATGGTAGCATGTCTCTGCATATGCATGATTTATAATCTGAATGCATATGTTTACTCTGTCACATTTAAACTAGACTTTTATCTTTATCATTTTTAAAATTGTGTATTTTAAGCTATATTTCACATTCAGAGGAGCCTAGCTTTACAATAAACTTTGAATTGAAGTTTCATTCACTTACTGATTTTAGAATATTAATAATATTAACACCGACATGTTCATATACAAGTCCTCTCTTATTTCTGATTATTTTGTGCAGAGTTAAAAAGAGATTTTTTATCCCAGTAGAAGTCCTGATGCAAAGTAACTGTTTATTTATATATATATATATATATATATATATATATATATATATATATATATATGTATAAATTATTAAAGAATGACACATATACTTTTTTTGTCCATTTATACTTATGTTTAATGCTGTGGAATGCCTGCAAAACAAGTTAGTTCCTCTTATCACTTGTGTTATAGCAGCTCTAAACAGTTGTTACCTCACCAGCCCCTCTTTTACTCACTCTTGATGCTAATAAGACAAAAAAAAAATGCAATTTGCCCATGTTACTGACAAAGTGCTCCAAATTCCAAAGTGCTGAAGACCCGTCTTAGATAACTTTACCTCTGATTGTTTAAAGTGCTAACACCACTAACCCTAACCCTTTTATATTAATGTATGTATGTGTGCACGTGTGTGTGTGTTAGCGTGCATGTTTGTTGTGGTTACAATATATAGTACATTATTCTGGTAATTACAAATTCCAATTACAAATTACAAATTGCACCTTCTTCCATGTCCATAGAAATAATAAAGAGGGCCTGGATGAGAACAGACTGAACTGTTTGGATAGCCTTGCATTAGCATCATCTTTATATTATACATTTTCTTTTCTGTCCTGACAGTCTAAGGAGTCATATTGCATTCTCCAAAATACAATACCAGAAGGCAGGTTTTAGAATCATACTACCTGATACCTGATATACTGATAGTTAATACAAATGTAAGCATGATAACTGGAATCTGATGTCAAGCCCCTTGGGTGTATCTACGTCTGCATTTTTATGTGGATAATCACAATCCTGATACATAAAGCCACATGAAGCAGCCAGATGTAAACAGTGTCCTTGAAAGACAGATAGGTACCTGATCTCTTGAGAAATCTTGACAAATTTGTAGTACCAGCTGTGAATGAGGGGAAGAGTCACAGAGCACGAGCGGGTAATGAGTGAGTGGTTACTCCAGTGTGTAGTTAAGAATTAGGTGGATTTACAGGCTGTTTGTGTTGTCTTTGACCCAAAAGAGAGAGTGACATTGAACAAACTAATGACAAAGGAAATGTTATGTGTGCTTGTTGTTTTGTGTTTTTTAGGAATGATTTCAGTTTACTAATCAATAAGAAAAATAAATACAGCCTCGTTTTCTCCAAAGCCTGCATTCTATGGTGTCATTTCCCTCACTGTCTACTAGGGTTTTACTGAATTTTAAACACTCAAAGACAATCTAGTCTTTTTTAAATCATAAGTGCTAACTCAGCCCCTGACCTTAACCTTTGCAACTTTTCACACAATTGTAAAATTGTGTGACTTGTTACAAATTTGTGTTGAATATTTGTGTTGAATGAAATTGTGCCATGTTGAATAACTGCTGTCTGTTGACAAATACAGCTATCGTCTCAGCCTCCACCATATCCTCATTGTCAGCTATGAATTATTAATCAACTACCAGAGAGCAAAGTTTTATACTGGTTTTAGGGAAAGCTATTCTACTCTTTGTCCTATTAAAACAGTGTGTGTATGATAAACGAGCTCAACACCAACTCCCCCACAGATCAGGCTAACCCTAGGAGCATGCTGACCCTTGAAACACCAACCACAGCCTGCACTCACTGGGCTCATGTGTCTATCTGACACCTCATGAAAGGGGGCTGTGCTGAGAGATACATCGCTGCGGTTTGCAGAGGTCTGGGAGGCCAATTCCCACAGTACTTCACTCTGCCATCTCTGACATCACCATGGGAACAATTGACAATCTGGAAAACATTCACCATTAATTAATGCCTGCTACATCCTCCATGTAAAAATCATACTTTTCCAAGGTGTTTGTTATATATCAGTCTAAAATATAAAGACTGAGATGAGAGAGAGGCATAGGCTACTTGCTGAGGAGGAGGCAAAACCCCCGCTTTCCCCACCACCTCCTCCACCACCACACCTCAGCCTCTGGATCTCCTGCCACATGGTGATTCATGAGCAGCACATAGATGGGGGGGGGGGGAAGTTCAAGTCTGCCTTAATCCAAACACTGAGAAAATGGAACAGGGAAAACTAAGCAGAAAGAAAAACAGAAAAGGAGGTAGAGAAGCAGAATGCCGAATGCAGGAAATTGCTTAAAAAGGATGCAGGTGAATGACTACCTCCATAAACAATGATTTTTGGTGATTTCTGCGGAGAGTTACAAAAATGCAGGCTTTTCTCAGAGAAGAATTATATTTCCATTGATACAGCTGTGTTAGCTAGAATGTCTCTCTCTTTTAACACAATCTCACGCTTTTAAATGTATAACAATTCTCATGACTCAGTCTGTATTAGAAGTTTCGAACATTGCAGTTAAGCTTATGAAATACACACAAAATTCAACCACATTGCCCGTGTTTGCTAGAATTCACACTAATTTGTCAAAGTTGCATCTATAATACTGTATACATACTATAACACAGCTTGAGTATTTTGATTGTATCTACTGTATATCAGGATTATCCACATAAAAATGGATTTACATCATAGAGGGTTTAGAACCACATTATATATAAGTCAATTCAAATACATTTAATTTGTATAGTGCTTAGTTAAGCAATTTAGCCCTTTCATGCATAGTGTCCACACCTATGGACAGTCAATTTAAGCCTTTTTTTATATTTAAGGAAAAATAAATAATACTAGCTTGGGGGAATGGATTTTTTTTTACCTCATTGTGTCATGCAACAGTCTTAAACTGTGTAATTTTTGTATGTTAAGAAAGAATATTTTCTACAGTTTTGGTCTTCAACATTAAACATTTTAGACTTGAATGTTAAAAATTTAGACTTGAATGTTAAACATTGGAAGATTTATTTTTTATTATTTCAGGCAAACGGTTTTAGTCCTTTTTACTCATGGACAATCCATTTACTTTTTAATGTTAGTGATATTTAGAATCAAACTTCATATAGCATGCAATTTTAAGTGAAAATCTAAAGAATCTGGATAAATCATTTGTGCATGTAAGGGTTGAACAGTAATATGTGTGTTGAAAGGAAGAGCAGAATGTGAATAAGAGTGCTTGGGTGAACGCAGGACAGTGTTTATTATTACAGCAGCAGTTCTTAGGTACAAATCTATGGTATTCAAGTGAGATTATCCACTGAAGAAAGGGTGAGACTTGCAAAACTGTGATTTTTGATGCAGCAACCATTTTTTGCACAAAACAACTAAAAATAAGGAACAACACAGGTAGTTGGTGTTGAGTATTATGAGCTGAATTGCATATTGTCACATAATGCAGCAATCCGAATTCAGATCATTTCACTACAAGTGTAAACAAATAGTTAGACTCAATCAGATACACTGAAATCCAGATACATGCATTACATGCATTGCATAATCTCTCTCTTAGTTTCATTCACAGTACGTTTCAGTTCAGAATTATTAACATATATGAATGTTACAAGTTACATATTGCTAACAGAATTAATTAAAACAGGAAAAGACAAGGGATGATATAAGCACAAAGTTGACCTATTAGTAATATATTTTTTAATTATCCTACTTTACATTGTGATAAGAACATTTTGCTGCTTGTATAACCCTCTAACCCCCCCACCCCCACCCCTTTCTCTCTCTCTCTCTCTCTCTATCTCTCCCCCTCTCTCAACAGACATGACTATTTTTATTTTTTAAATTTATGGAAACTTGTATATCCAGTATGCCCCAGGACAGATTGAGTGAACAGTTATCAGTTAATAAGGGCCAAGTAGTAATGGTTAAACCCTTCCAGAGCGACATTTAGATTATGAATATTTGCTGGAGGGAGGATTTGGGCGCTGTGGTTAAACATTCCCCTTATGCACAGAAGCACTGAATTTTTAACATTAGGAGACCTAAAATAGAAAACTGCCTACTCCACACTTTATGGCCGCATAGAAAAGTCTCATTTTCTTACACTAAGTTAGTAGCTCTCTGCTAGGAGTGTAAAATGATTGCTTAGGGCTGAAGGACATATGGGATCCAGCTCCCAATTAATTCCAATAGAGCTCATAACGAGAAGCCCTGGGAGAAAAACGGGGACGAATCATTAATGAATATATCATCTGTATGAAGCTCTCCAGAAGCAAAAAAATATCTGCCCTGAAGAGTTTTTTGATTTATTAACATCATAACAAGTGACCAGACAAATCACAACAGGACCTGGTCTGTGTGTGTGTGTGTGTGTGTGTGTGTGTGTGTGTGTGTGTGTACTTGAGGATGTTTTGTCTGAGTTCCTGGTGCTGTCTGAAACAGGCACGTTTAAATAAACAGACCTCAGAGTCAACATTAATGTGTTAAAACATATATTTGTACCTAAGAGCTGGCCCAGACTCCCTGAGTATCCATAGACCAGAGTGTTTCAACTGCATTTTTTCTCAAACATACTGACATGAAATAAAGACATGCAGCAGCCTAAATGGATGCTCAGGGATCTTCTCTCTCTAAAGCACAGAAAAATGTTTGGCTATGATCCTAGCTTGCACAGTTTTTCACTGTTCTTTTCTTTTTTTTTCATCCCGAGACAGATCCTTTTCTCTGTAATGTCGATATTTATCTATGGAGTATTCCACGTCCTTTCAAAGCTTTATTTCATATAACTGATGTCATTTTTATCACTATCCTTGCACTCAAAGCTGTTCAGATTATGAACCAAATGAACCAAAAATAACATCCATAAATTTACATATATTTAGATTTGTAATGTCATTGGTCCCTGATGCAATTTTAAAAGCATTTGAATGTTAACTGGTATTTTATATGACACTTTCAATTTCATACATGAACATAATAATTGCAAGAAATTTACATCAAAATACTAAATATTAAATTCTATTACTGTAGTATTAAACAATATATACTATATAATTATATATTGCTATAATTATAATTATACTGTATAATTATTATATAATTTAAAAGTAAATCAAACATATATATTTAAAAATATGAGTAAAGTAGTTAGGAGAATGTAATAATTCATCTAACTCCAAAATATTTTCTCAGTTGGTGTTTTGATGATGGTAGTACAGAGCGCTGTCTAACACATCACTCCAAAATCTCTCATAGAGAATTCTGGTTGAGATCTGGTGAGTGTGAAGGCTGTAGAATATGGTTTACATCATTTTCATCCTCATTAAACCATTCAATGATCCTTCATGTTCTGTGGATGGGGGCGGAGTCATCCTGGAAGAGACCACGCCTATTGGGATAGAAATTTCATCATGTGATAACAGTGATCAGTCAGAAGAAGTTTGGATTGATTTACAGTGAAGCTTCCCTCTAAGGGGATAAGTGGAGTTATACCATGCCATCAAAATAAATGAATACAAAACAGAGCCACCAGTTTTTCTTTTAATTTGTCAGCTAACTGTATGTATGCATTTATTCTGGGACCTTTTACAAATTACACTTATTGTAGAAGTACACTGAACTCTCCCCGGACAGAGCAAACAGATAAATGCTTGGATAAAATTGTCCCGATATATCAAAATATATTTTGAGAAATTAAATAGAAGATATACATAATATGCATACAATATGTATTTGAGTTAATTTGGCAAATATCAGCTTATTAAGTTTATTAAGTTTTTAAGCAAACAATTGGGGTTGTTTCAACGATGGAGAAGAGTAATGCAATCTAATGCAAAGCCGGCGTTACTCTTACTACCCTAAAATAGGTTATTTCAATATAACATAACTTCCTGAAGTGTTTTATTCCTCTGACACTACTACAATTTTACAGCATTTTTATTAATTACTGAAAAATGTACTTTTTATCCATTTAAAGTTATATGTAATATTGTGAAACATCTGTGAAACAAGTTATCACTGTTATCATTAAAGTTATGTCCCTTACAAGCCTCTCTCTCTCTCCCTTGTATATGACAAAAAAACTGCAGCTTGTCATGTTACCAAGAAACCGGAAAGTACAAACTCCTCAGTCATAAATCCTGTGTTGGGAACCTTACTGATTGTAAGCACTGAAACTGGAGACTTCTTCCATAATTTTTCAATAAAGTCTCCTAAGAGAAAGTGCATCTTATCAATGATTCATTTTTTTTTCTTTGTTAAATGACAACCTATTTGTTTAATAAGGTTGTTTTAAGGTTGAGGGGCTTGATGGCTTAGTGTTTAGCACATGTGCCTCACACCACCAGGGTAGGGGGTTCGATTCATGCCTCCATCCTGAGTGTGTGGAGTTTGCAGGTTCTCCCTGTGCTTTGGCGGTTTCCTATGGGTACTCTGCTCCCCCCCTAGTCCAAAGACATGTGTTGTAAGATGTTTGGCATTTCCAAATTGCCTGTAGTGTGTGATTGTGCCCTGTGATTGGTTGGCACCCCATCCAGGGTGTCCCCTGTCTTGTGCCCCAAGTCCGCTGGGATAGGCTTCAGGCCTCCATGACCTTGATAAGCGGTACAGAGAATGGAAGGATGTTTTAAGGTTTAGATAATTTAGATTATGGACCGTCCACCACACATGTCCCTGTGAATTAGCTGATACTATAGGAACAATAACGTATTAGAACTAGGGCATTGATATAACATTTGAATTACTGTACTACTGTCAGAGTTGTTGTGGTATACATCCGTATATTCCATATTGACATGGTTAACTCATTAATGAGTCAGCTGATTTTCAGTCCTACAGTAAATGCATCTAGTGAAACATGGCTTTTCTAGTTTAGGGGTTAGGTCCATTGGTTTATATCTTTTTATAGCTTTACACTGAAGTGTTTTTATGTTTTATTTCATATTTTTTCTGTGATTTTTCAAAGCAATGCAGCACTACAG
The DNA here is from genome assembly GCF_027358585.1 of Pangasianodon hypophthalmus. Lineage (NCBI taxonomy): Eukaryota > Metazoa > Chordata > Actinopteri > Siluriformes > Pangasiidae > Pangasianodon > Pangasianodon hypophthalmus. Next base: position 28,562,295 of record NC_069710.1, read on the forward strand.
TCATTAAAACAATACAGTAAAGCAGTGGCAGCTCTTTTAACACAAGAGCTTGTAAATTATTACAACCTATAAGCAGTTATGAAAATATAAAGTATATCATTATAAAGATTATAGAAAATGATTGCAGCTTATGATGTGACATAAATACCTGGAGACAGTCCTGTTTCCTGTCAACATGCTTAATGCACTCCAATTTTTATTCCTTCACTTTGGGTGTGTCTATGAAAACAACAGAGGAATAAATTTGGAATAATTGCAGCCAAAGTGCCTGTTATACTCAGCACTGGCTTCAGGGGAACGAGAAGGCATCTTCTACATTTTTCTTCTTTTTTTTTTTTTCTTGCTCGTCTCTTGGCTCTGGATCCCTTGTCACTTTGCTGCAGAAGTATTGCCTGTTTAAAACAGCAGTAATTAAATCTCTCTGCTCTCATTAAATATACAGCTGTCTGCGCTGGAGCACCCGGACTCCTTTAAGTGAATGAAAATTTCCATTTCATGGTGAGCTGTAAGGGAACAGTGGAGTGGAGATTCTGTCTGGCACACACTGCTGTCCCGTGCTGCATGAAAATATTGCTTCCTTATAATAATTGTGCTTTTGTTTCCAGAAGAGCCACATATGGAAAAGGCAGTGCAATTATATAACTCATGCATTAGGTACAGGTACAGTTACACGGCTGCTCAGTCACAGGAAAATGTATCACCATCATTTTTCATGTTACAATAGAAAGAAAAGCAGAAGTCATTTTGCTTTTTACGAACCTGAATGCTCGTGTAGTATCTCTGAGATAAAAGCCCACAAAAGGTAGAGTAAGGTTAATCACAAACTTAATGAAGTTTCTCTTCCAATTGTTCTTTTTCAGTGGAACATGATTATGCTGATTCACAGGGTTTCTCCAGTAGGATTATTATTCACAGGGAATTAAAAGGAATTGTCTAGGAAGGAACTGGCTGAGAATCTAACACTGAAGCTGTAGAAATGCGATTAATGGACATGTTGAAGAGTTATAGCCATGGGCAAGGTCAGAATGTCTGCAGGCCCTGATTCAATGACACACATTTCAGCCCTAATGAACCTCCAGGCCTTCTGTCACAGAGAGAGAAGACCCGCTAATGCACGAGTTATGCCTAGGTATAGGAAACTTACTCCAATTAATTGTAACCCACTTCATTTTCAGGTAGTTGAGAAAACGTAAAGGTCACACAGAAGCAGGTTTATAGAGAATAAAGCTTTTTTTCCCTTTCTCCTTTTTGTATTTTTGAAATAGGGAACTTCAGAAAATTTTGCACAGATTTCATTTTTACCAAAATGTTTCTCATTACCAGAAATGATCACGAAAGGGAAAAGTGCAGGAAAAAATATAAAAATCTGTGTGCCAAAATATTGATCAATTAAACAGGAGCAGCTAAACAAAACTATCATAAAATTATATACACTTAATTGTACTGAATTTGTGCTGTACTATTATGTTCCTGTTGTGTACAGTACTCAGGTAAGCTTTATGTGGTAATTTAAAAAAATATTTTGAAAATATCATATATATATATACATATATATACTGATCAGCCATAACATTAAAACCACTGACAGCTGAAGTGAATAGCATTGATAATCTCAATACAGTGGCACCTGTCAAGGGGTGGGATTTATTAGGCAGCAAGTGAACAGTCGGTTCTCGAAGTTGATGTGTTGGAAACAGAAAAAATGGGCAAACGTAAGGATCTGAGTGATTCTGACAAGGGCAAAATTATGATGGCTAGATGACTGGGTCACAGCGTCTCCAAAATGGCAGGCCTTGTGGGGTGTTCCCGGTATGCGGTGGTTAGTACCTACCAAAAGTGGTCCTAAAAGACCAACCGGTGAGCCAGTGACAGGGTCATGGGCGCCCAAGGCTCACTGATGCACGTGGGGAGTAAAGGCTAGCCCGTCTGGTCTGATCCCACAGAAGAGCTACTGTAGCACAAACTGCTGAAACAGTTAATGCTGGCTATGATAGAAAGGTGTCAGAACACACAGTGCATCGCAGCTTGCTGCATATGGGGCTGCGTAGTCGCCGATCCGGTCAGATTGTCCTTGCTGACCCTTGTCCACCGCTGGGAAACTTTGGGTCCTGACCTGAACATTGTTGCAGACCAAGTACATCCCTTCATAGCAATGGTATTTCCTAACGGCAGTGGCCTCTTTCAGCAGGATAATGCACCCTGCCACCCTGCAAAAATTGTTCAGGAATAGTTTGAGGAACATGACAAAGAGTTCAAGGTGTTGACTTGGTCTCCAGATTCCCCAGATCTCAATCCGATTGAGTATCTGTGGGATGTGCTGGACAAACATGTCTGATACACGGAGGCCCCACCTTGCAACTTACGAGACTTAAAGGGTCTGCTGCTAACGTCTTGTGCCAGATACCACAGCACACCTTCAGAGGTCTTGTGGAGTCCATGCCTCGACGGGTCAGAGCTGTTTTGGCCACACAAGGGGGACCTGCACAATATTAGGCAGGTGGTTTTAATGTTACGGTAAAAAAAAAAAAAAATATATATATATATATATATATATATATATATATATATATATATATATATATATATATATATATATATATATATATACACATAGTGAGATTTCTTTCTTTCTTTCTTTCTTAATTTACTTACTTATATCTAGTTGTTTATTTAGCAGACTTACTGTTCATACCCTAAAAAAATTAAAAACAACTCTTTCATATGTTTTGATTATAATATATTATTTTTCAGTTATCCTCAGGTAATTCCTGCAGAATGATACTAAAGTATAGTATAGTATAGTATAATATAGTATAATATAGTGTAGCATAATCAGAGAATTATTATATAATAGATTACTAATATTAAAACAGGTTTATGCCAGGTGTAGTTTTCCATGACATAATGCAAAAGCTATTACATTACAATGCCGTCAAGATAAGTTCTCTCTCATCTTACAACAAATGACTCAAAGGGATCCAAATTACAGAGTCGCACCGTGTTATTAAGAAACAACAAAGCCAAGAAGGAGGACCACGTGGGTTAGCTTTTATAGGATTTACCACAGAGACCATCAGTCCCTTAACATCCCACTCTTATTGACAAATGGAGGCAATTCAAAAGAAGAACACAAATGATGGATGTAACACATCTCTAAGGTGTCTTCAAAACACACACACAAAACACACAAAACACAACAGAGCAAAGTGCTTGTCAATACAATCAATGTCAAGTTTTCAGCAGCACGTCTCATGTGTTTCAAACTCTCATTCATGCGTAAAAATGAATTTCCAGAAAGATACATCCTGAAACATGAAGAAATTTGTACGAATTAGAAGGAGCACGGATGACGTGGTTGGATTTTGTAAATAAATCTGTAATAAAATATATGAACATAAACCCCAGCCCCAACCCTAAGCATTTGTAACTTATAATACAAATTGAGGCATGTAAAGCATTATGAATTTGCAAATGTGAGACCATTGTGGATGTTTTGGGGTGTCAAATTGAAGAATTTTAGGCTCATATCAGGTAATTTTAGAAATGAGAATGTAAAAAACAAGTAAACATGAAAACTAAACAACTATCCATGCTTAATTGCAAATTAGTTTTGCTTTGTTTGACAGGAAAAAAAAAAAGCTTTTTGGAAATAAAGTGCACTCATTTGAAGGATATCTGTCATTGCTGTCATGTGCTGATTATTATAAAACAAAGGCAGCATTTTTTTTTTTTTTGCCTCTGATACAAACTAAACAATCACATTTTACGGAGCTAGACCTCTAAAATGATCTCATGTTAACCAAAATGATAAGAAGTGATACGTTTCCCTAAAATAAAGCAGTACACTTCTGGGAGTTGTGACATTTCAGGCAAAAACTGCAGGAACGTATTGAGATTTAAGAAAAAAACATTGCTATATATAGGGGAAAGACTGAGTGAGAGCCAAAATGTAGGACTTTTCAAATTAATCCTCACTGCTCAGGAAGTGTGGAAATCTATTTCCTCAGGCTGTCCCTCATACCATCAACTCTCAGGAGTCTTTCTGTCATTCAACCATGCTGAATTTATTTATTTTTTTCTTCCCTGAGTACCATTTCTCTCTGTTTTTTTTTTATTTTTTTAAATACCAAGTTTGGTGGAAGTCATTTAACTCACCGATTAAATTAGCTCCAAGTGGCAGTGCTGTTTCTTCATTGGTTGCTCCTCAGTGCTGCTGTCCACAGTTTATTCCTTTTGATCTCCATTCTAAATATTCAAAAAAATAATAATCATGGATGATGATGGGTTTAAATAATGGGTTTGAGGAGCAGAAAAAAATCTCGCTGCACAAGAAAAAACACATGAACCTATTAGTTAGCTGGGTAAGTTATTCACAAAAACGTGTTAAATTTTTTTTAAATTTTTTTTTTAACAAGTTTTAGAAAGGTGCTTACCTAGCAACCTTGCTAATGGCATGAGGACATTAAGGACATTCTAATGATTTATGAATTTTTGATAATTCCTAGCTTACTAGGCTTGTACTGTCAAAGTGATGTCATCAGTCAATATTAAAGTGTCATTGAAAATAAAGAAACTACATACTTTTCTTCATTTGCATGATGCAACTTCTGGTGGAAATATTTCATAGGGGTGAATGTGTTCGGGTAACAGAGACACGTGAATGCCGTGGGACTGATACATTTTTATAACCTATCATGTATGATCTCTGAAAAAAAGGATGGGTTGTTAACCAGATTTACACATTAATACAAAAATAAGATTTTAGTGATTTTTGTATTTTAAGGATTATATTTGTGTTTTATATTTTAATATTTTTATCACTCAGCTACACTCTCAGAAAAAAAGAAGGATAAATCGAGGTTAAAGTACCCTAAAGGTTCCAACTAGAACCCCTTAAGAAGCAAACTCCTTTTTTCTAGGGGTGTAACTAGTCAGCCTACTAGTTTACTAGCTTAACTTACTTAATACAGCAAAGCAAGTATTTCATAAATTCATTCCATTAATTCATAAAATTGTCATATTTATTTTGCGTGTTCTAAAAGTTAAACTTTGGCTTCTGTTACTGTTAAACACTCCCCTGCATTACTGATGAAAAGTGTGACTGTCTACATGACCTCCTTCTCGGCGTATGCACACTGCTTTCCATTCATCTAACTGATTTTTTAAGCCTGATAGTGACATGTTCCAGCATTGTGTGTAAATCACCAATATGCCCGGAATTAAAGACAATAATTATGATATGGGAATGCCATTATCGCAAAGAGTCTGGCTACTCAAAAATGCCCCGAGGTATGAATGTTTGTGTCTAGGGTGCACTGTGTGTCTCATCCAGGATGTATTCCTGCCTCACGCCCAGTGTTCCTGGGATAGGCTGTGGACACACTGTGACCCTGACCAGGATAACATGGTTACTGGATGAATGAATGATTGTTTGGTTTCCTTGTATCTGTCTTAAAACAAGCTCTGCTATAACTTCATACAGTATGAACGTTATAATAAATGTTTAGCACTTGCTTGAAATATAAAGCAAAATAAATAAAAAATACAGCAATCCAAACAGAACCCAAATGATGTTGCTAAATTACCTACAAATACATGTACAGTACTGTGCAAAGGTCTTAGGTACATGCAAAGAAATGCTATAAAAATGACTTCAAAAATAATGAAATTAAATCTTTTTACTTAAAAGAAAAATACTACAATGTGCAGTAAACAGTAATAAATTAAACAAAGTCAATATTTGGTGTGACTACTTTGTTTTTTTTTTTTTTTAAATAGTAGTCTCTGGTGCAGTGTGTGCAGTTTTATAAGGAAATGAGCTGTAAGTGTTCCTGAGCATCTTGCAGAAGCAGCCACAGTTCTTCTGGAGACTTTGACTGTCAACTCGCTTCTTATTTCTGCAGCGAAACCCAGCAGCCTTCATTATGTTTTTGTCTGAAAAGTGGTCTCTTATGTAATATTCTTTCTTTACTGACATACAAACATTTTTTTCTGTAACATTATTGTTTGGCAAAGTAATGTTTGGAAATCTAAAATGGTTTTGTACTGACTCAATAATGCAGAATTCATAAAATAAATATCGGTAACAAAATTTGTACTAAAAAAAATAAGGTGGCAAAGACTTTTGTACAGTACTCTATGTCCTAAATAAAATATTTATTTACAGATTGCTGTTATTAGGCCTGATGCTACCTGACAGTAAACAGTGTGTAAATATGATTAATTCAAAATAAGCTGCAATATGAATCAAGCTTTGCTCTCAGCGTGAGACTGTGTGTTATTACAAACACATTTCTGTATCTGTTCACACTCTGATGCTGGTGTATTCCTGCACGCTGGGACACCTCCTTCACACACAGCTGGACCTTTATCTTCTAATCTGAGTGTCTGCAACTGGTGTTTCTATGTGTGTGTGTGTGTGTGTGTGTGGACGAGTTCTTAAATGCATAACATTTTTAAAAATAAAAGCCTTCATAATGAATGGATTTTTGCAAATTGCAAGAAACAGTCTGTTAGGTATCTATGAAGAAGAACTATATTAATCTATTATGTCTTAATCGGTAGATATAAATGTTTTTAGAACATCCTTGCTCAACCTATTTCAACTTTTTTATTAAAAGTACCCTATGGAAATGAATTTTTTAAATCATGAAAATAATCGGTGCTGATGTATACATTGCTTAATAACATTGCATGTTCTCTATTCGCTAGCTGGATAATTAAGTGCTAGTAAACTAGCTCACAGCTCTCCAAGTCAGACACAAGTGGAATTTTTAATGTCTCACTCTCAATTTGAAGTGTTATGTTAGTGATTTGTTTAGCAGTAGACAAACCTGACAAAATATATGACTACAACCATTTTGTTCACTGCATACATTAGCTAAGTCAACTAGTCATTTTGGAAATTCGGTTGCATTTGTCATAATTGGGATTTCAGAACAAGTCTCAGTTTGATTTGTCAAATTCATTCATTCATCTTCAGTAACCACTTCATCCTGGCCAGGGTCATGGTGAATCCGGAGCATATCTCAGGAGCACCGGATGTAAGGAAGGAGAATTCATCCTGAATGAGACTTCTGTCCACAGCAGGGCACCATGTAGACACACACACATTCACACAGTCATTCACACTCGGTGAAATTTAGCATACCCAATCCACCTACCTTCATGTTTTTTTTGGAGAATAGGAGGAAACCCGGCAGAAACCTAAAAACACAGCGGAAGAACATGTCAAATGTAGCACAGACCCTGGAGCTGTGAGGCGGCAACTGCATGCTGCCCACTGCACTACTATGCCACCCATCTTAAGCCAAATCTGTTACAATATAGCATAACTATCTATTTTGTTTATCAGTAACATGAGCTAAGCCAGTCATGCATGTTCTATGACTAAAAGTTCTGGAGTACTATGTAATCTTTTAGTAATTATATCATCTAATAATTACTGTATAGGCCAATGAGAGTATGAAGTTGTTTGACCTATTTTATGAAATCACTGTCTGAGCTCACATTTTTAAGGCAAGTGCTGACAAAGGCTTTATTTTAAATGGAAAATGTGAATTAAGCAAAGAACACATCACACCACACTTCAATTCCCCGCCATACACAGGCTACAAACTACATTTCCAGCTTCAGTACTTTTTTAGGCCACAATGCTAGTGATGAAAGTAAATAAATCAGTGCAATAAATGTGCAAAATAATAAATCTGTGCATCTTATCACACTATTTATTAAAATGCACTCAAGTGGACAACCTGGCAGCTCAGCTGAAATAGTGGTTTCTGGAACTGAGAGCGCACAGCGTGGAAGCTCATGTCCATCAACAGAGCTCTCCTTATAGCTCACTGTGCAGCCTTTCCTGGATGGAGGATGTTATGTCTACAGATGAGTCTGGGAAGTTTTTCCAGGCTGATAAACAGCCGGAAGATGAACCGCCATGTTCAACTCCAGCATCCTTTGCATCTGAAAATGAGTCTGAATCAAATTTTATGAGTTGGCATGTGTCACACTAAACTAGCTAAGTGGAATTAGAAAGTGATGTGCATCCCATGGCAGCAGATATGCTTTTGTGACAGATTTTACTATGAAGTACTTATTATTACTTAGTATTTAGGTTTAATGGGTAACAAAAATGACTGCAGGAGTGGACAGAAGTGAGAAAAAAGAAGAAAAAAAAAAAAACAGTCCCACACACTCATACTTGATCAAGGAGACCAAATTCACTCCAAAGCAACCAAATACACATAGAGGTGTAAACTAGGCTTATTCACACCAGGTTTCCTCATTTGCCTCTTTTCCTTTTTTTCCCTTCTGTCTGTCTGTCTCACTAACACACCTTCCTGAGGAAAGCATGTATTCTTTCATGTCATGTGGTGAACAAGGTGCCATGCAGGCTTACACAGGCCTATTCATTATGTGTTTCATCATGTCTACACCCTGCCCCCATACACACAGATCGGAGTCTTCTGAACTCTCCGGCATGTCCTGAACATCGTCCCCGTCTAAAGAAACTAGCCACGAGCCATACTGGAGCCAGACTTGAGAAAGAAGATGAAGCACCAGTGATTGCACCCAACCGGTTGCCATCACAAACTTTATCATGCAATGACTACATATAATTGCTCCAGAGTGATCTTTCTGAACCCCCTGATGCAATGGAAACATGTAAGAATTGCAACATAATAATTGCAGTGTCAGTGTAATTAGATTCATCTAGCATTAATAATGCTGTGCTTTGATGAGTCTGCTAAAATGGGAGGTTGATCCAGACAAAACCAGCCACAGGAAGTCTAAAAAAGGAAATGAAAAGCCCTTCAGAAAAAGGGAATGGGTGAATGATCAGCCTCTTATCTCCTTCTCAGGTGGCTTCGGTTTGGAACTAAAAACAGGTGCCAGGTGTTTATAAAAGGAGCAAAAAAGGAGAATGCGACTCAGTGGGGTGATATTTCCCGTCTCGGAGCTTTGAGTGAAGCACCGTAACGCTCTCATTATGGTTACGAGGGGAAAAACAGCCATAACAAAAACTGGCGAACAAGCTTTGATGGTCCAACTGTCTGGCGTCGTCAGATGTTTAGTCTTTGAAGCATCTAATGTGAATTTAACCACTGATAAACTCTCAAAATGCAAAGTGAAGAATATTATGTCATGTGAGCGACAGTGTTGAGTTGTCCAGAGAAACTATACATTAAAACTCTGTTGGGAATATTTGTGAGGTCATGCAAGATTAGAGGGCCATTACATTATTCAGCAGTGTTGAGTGCTGGGATGTGTGCTCTGTTTTGATTGGGATGTCGCAGGGCCTCTCTCTGTTGTAACTGAAAATCAGCTTTTTAACCTCTGCTTCGTTTCATTTAACCTTGGAGGCATTACTTCACTCTCAGCACTGGACCTTTCAGCATGTTCAAAATGGATTAATAGGGTCTTTACTTGGTCACTCAGTTTCTTCCCAACATCTGTGAGAGCAGATGAAAAAAAACAAGGCTAGAGTAATGGCAAGAAAGTGTGAGTAGAAGAACTTTGGTGAAAAAAGGCATAGAAAAAAAATTATCCAAACAAAACTCTATATATCCTTGTCCCATCTGGACGCCTAGCGGGTTTCTGCATCATTCAGCTCCAGCCTTACAATAACACTGGAAGCCTCTGGGCTATTTTCAGCATTCCCAGATTTTCCTTGCAGGAGAATGTTACCTCTTGCCTTCATTTTTTCTCCCTCTGTCTTTAGATTTGTTGTCCTTGCATACTCTTTTATTAAAGCAGTGTCAGATTTGTAAAAGTGCTAAAGGATATTTCAAGATCAGCTTTCTCCTTGTCCCAGATGTTAGATAGAACAGGAGAAAGATGTCTTGGTTTCACGCTATTCTGCTTTGCCAGTGCATGCCTGAAAAAAAAAACTATAAATGTAAACCTGCAGACTGAAATGGATTGCTGCTGGTTTGGTCAATCAGTTCTGAGCTTCTTTTCGTTTGGTCATAAATAATAGCACTGTCCAAAGATGACAGTAAATGTAGTCTATTCATCCAAAGATGACAGCAGCCTGCTCTCTGCTAGTTCTGACTGGAAATGGGGAAAATAGATGATCCATTTAGGAAGTGAATAGAAGTAGAAATATGAGCTTTGCACCTTGTCAAAGCATCATCGCCCAGGTGCTCCAACAAAAGCTTCACCAGATCAGTGCAGTGACCCAGAAAGCAGGTCTGCTAAAATGTCAATTTAAATTCCTCTTCAACAGGGCACTCTGAAAACGAAGAGAAAACAAATGTTCAACAACACTGCCTGAGAAGGGTGAGGACAGGAACATTACAAGAACATTGTGTTTTTGTGTACATGTTCTTGAAACTGGGATGGATAGGTAGCAAATGTCCAACTGCGAAAGAAGGCATGGCAAATTTATTTGTAATTCATATGCTGAGGCAACTCAGGGTCCCTGGAGGACTGATGATTAGGCCTCTGTGCTCTCACCGCCACGGCCCGGGTTTGATTCCCGGCCAGGGAACCAACCCTAGGCAGTCTCGGCACCCTCCCAGTGCCAGTCCCAAGCCCAGATAAAACTGGGGAGGTTTGCGTCAGGAAGGGCACAGTAAAAACTGTGGCAAATTGAATATGTGGACCAATGATCCGCTGTGGCAACACCTAACGGGAGCAGCTGAAAGTAGCAGAACAACAACACTGAGGCAACTCAAAGTGCTTCACAATGTCAAAGCAAGACAAGATATAATAGAATTAAAATAAGTAAGTAAACACTTAGTTAAAGTAATAAAGTAAAATACAATAAGCTTAACAAAATAGATATAATCAGCATGATAAATAGTAAGATAATATAATAAGGTTGAAAGAAACAAGGGTGCAGTACAAAGTAAAATAAAACTTTTTTTTTTTTTTAAATACAAGATAAAGTGTATAGCATTTTAGACTATGTTCACATGTAGTGTTTCCTCAATTGTTAGCAAATTTGCAACACTGCAGCATTTTTATTTTGTTCATTTGGCCTCACATTGTAATGGTTTTCAAGCCACTACATTGTTTTCATGTGAACTTATTTCATGATTTTTCAATATCCTTTGATATTGACAATTCTTTTTGGTTCTCATAGAAGTTCTTTTTCTCTGTAGGTAATCATATAGTTAGCTACAGTACCAGTCATGTAGGTAGTCATATAGTTAGATACAGTACCAATCATGTTGGTAATCATATAATTAGCTACAATACAGCACCATACAGGAAATCCTTCAATTATTTTACTGGTTTACTTCAAAGGCTTCACCCATTTTAACATGCTACCCAAAGAAAGCCAATGTTTTTCAGGTTAAAAATTATACTCGCCTATGTTCCTCACCAGATGTCTATCAGACTGACACTCAAGGCTAAACTGGAACCTTAACTTAACCACATTCTCTGTATTTTTAGCTTACTGGGTAATCTGGATTTCATCACACTCTTTTCCTGCACTGGGTGTGAAGTTCTTTTAGCAAAAGTCCAAAAACATTCTGGAATTCTGCATTTTGACATCAGAGTACACAGCTATATGTTATAATACGCCACTCAAAAATACGCCAAAAGTGCAGTCTTGTTTTTTCATTTTTTTATAAAAAAATGACAGATGAGCCTGGAATGATTGACAGTTGCACAGATGTTATAAATAATATTAACTAACCCCCTAGAATCCCCGCCCCCTTTACTCTATCTCACATTAGTAAACTTAAATCGTTATTTGATTAGGAAACTAGATTTTCCCGCTTGAAAGATGCGCTGACACAGCGTCCTCACTTTCTGCAAAGGTAAATGGAGAATGTTCTGAGTTAATTAATGTGAAATAAATGTGAAATAAATTAATGTGTATTGTGTTTTCTCAATATACTATAAACTGGGATTTAGATGTCCAGGAAGGGGAGTGGGTTGAGGACATGTTTTAAGTAAAGAGACATGTGCGTTCACATGGGCGTGATTAATTTGTTCTACCCAACAAAGTGAAATAAAATCTATCAATGTATGTTCGAATTAGCTAACATTAGACAAGATATGGTTAATATCAGTTGACTATATTTATTAGAGATGCCACTGAAAATATTGCCTACAATGAAGTGTCAGATCTAACACTTTACAACTAATTTTAATGGTAATACTAATTAGAAACATACACTCCTGCACTAGTCAGCACAGATACGCTGAAATAGCATGGTCAAGCCCATTGCAGTAGAAACCGGAGTGTGCAGATATACAGGGTTCTACGGTAATTACTAAGCACTTCAGGAAATCTTCTGTCCCGATATTTTAGTTAAGATGTGGACACTAGAAAAGTTTATATGGACACTTTCTTATTAATTGCTGTATGTAACATTGTTTTCCTAGAATAGGAAGGAAGGAAGGACATATTTGGAAATGGATTTCATGTTTTAGTATTTTCTTAGGTTTCCAAGTAGATAAGATTGGGTACCATTAACTAAGTATTCCTAGTAGGGCACCATTAATTGAGAAGAAAGCTGGAGATCAGGACACAACGGTGAATGAATACACTGAAAGGCCAGTCCCTGAGCCTGGAACTGGTGGCCTTTTGACTTTCCCTTTCTTTTCTCTTTAAACTGGCTGAAGAAATGAAAAACCTTTTCTTTGACAGAACTGAGATTCACAGGATCAAGACAGGAGCAGCTTTCCATCACTGGTCTGTTTATTGAACCTGTCTAATCTTGATGCCATGGAGAAATTCTTAAGCAGCTGGCCACCGACATTTCTCCCTCAATACGTATGCATACAGTGTCTTACTCCAGTCCTTCTCTCTTTTTCTCTCTCTCTTTTTTCTTTCTTCCATCCCTCTGGTGGCTGGCCAAGCCAACTGGTCTGGAAAAGGCCGGATTTGTTGGTATGGAGAGGTGACAGGCGCCAGAATCAACACAGGTTGTGCCTTCCTTAGGGAGTGTTGCAGCAAATTGGTCCAGTGAAAGAAATGTCTTGGCCAAATGACGCCCAGAGCCACACCGAAGCCCCATACTCAGGATGAAACCAGAGAAGCCTGGGGGGCGATTCTGTTCAAACGCACAGACCTTGCCATGAAGCGGTATGGGAAATTAACTGAGCATTAAAACTGATCCATTTCCTGTGTAAACAGGCAGCTGGTCAGAGAGATTTCTTTTTTTTTTTGGAGTGTGTAAAAAAGTGAGGGTTGTGTTAGTGGTTTTCCTCTGCATAACTGCAGTCAGTGGGACTAAGCCTGCCAGAGACCACAGTCACATTAAAGAAAGTGAAACAGCATTTCCTAACAGTGTTGGACAAACACACATTTCAAGAGCAAGCAAGAATAAATATGCTTTTTTGAAGACCACTCAGATCACTAGTTATATCCAGGGTTTTATTTATTCTGAATATTCAAATCCACCCTGAGCTTGGATTACTGCTAGTGTGGAGTTTTACATGATCTCCATGTCCATGTGGCTTTCCTCCAGGTTCTCCAGTTTCCTCCTATATCCCATAACCATGCATGTAGGTGGATTGATAACTTTAAATTGCCCTTAAGTGTGAATATGTGTGTGCATTGGGGTGTACTGAAGTGCCTGTATTTGTATATTTAATTGTTTTGAGCTCCAAATATTCATTTCTATATCTATATCTGTATTAACCTGAAGTGGCTTTTTTATTAAATGGGTACTATGCCCCTGGAAACACTGGAAGACACGATAAAATCCAGGAGTAGAAATTGCCATCACTGTCAGCATGGTGTGAAGTCTGGCTTTGACAGTTTGTCAACCTTGGCTACATCACTTGAGTCTTAACCAGAGATGTGCTCAGGGCTTTATTTTAAAATCCTGCTTACACAGATATTATTTTTGTTTGTACCTGCTGGCAATATTTTCTAATGAATTAATTTCTTTCTATTTCTCAAAGTATAAAGTTAGGAAGGAAGAATAAATGAATGCAGTAAATGCATCACGTGAGATTCATGAGGGATAAATTTAGAAATTTAAAATTTATATCCGGAATTTGTATATTTCTGTAAAGCTGCTTTGTGACAATGTCCGTTGTTAAAAGCACTATACAAGTAACATTGAATAATCACCCACTCACGTCCCTCATGAGAGTAAAAACCTCCCACTTGTGCGACTGTTTTGTTGGGGCCCATGGGATTCCCGTCACAACACACACCTCTGGTCTCAACCTGTAACCCTTTCTGGAAAGCATTTTTTAAAAATAGTGCACCACCTACATATTTTTATTTGTATTTGTATCTGTTTGGATATGTCCATTCCATTCAGGGTGTATTCCCACCACACTCAGTGTTCCCGGGATAGGCTCCAGATCCACCATGACCACTATCCAGATAAAAGCAGTTACTAAAGATGAGTAAGTGAATATTACAAATGCAAGGCGACCTGTTTTGCATTTTAAAAGAAATGGTAATAGAAAACCCTGATGGTACCTCTTTGACTAGTCAATGCATTTTAACGCTCAGAAATGCTGCCATAATTATAATTGGTAAACAATAGCTACAAAGAAGAACATGATTTGATTTTGTTAACTTGCATAATCTAATCTTTTCTTTTACTGATTGTCTTTGGTGGTCAAGAGGATCTGGGCATGTTAAATATTCTTTAGATTAGCTTTGCTGATAGCTAGCACGAAGACATCACAGAAAGGGCCTCTCTGAAAGGAAACTATGGATATGTATCATTACATGCTCCACTTCAAACACTGCTTCATGCTCAATCACACCTTGTTTGAAGCTGTGGTGTTTGATCCAGATGTGTTTGATGCTTTTGGGGTTGAGGGGGGTAAGCGAGAGTAGGACCTTGCTTTATAGGAGATGTAGGACTCTTTTTTTTTTTGCGTGTCATGGTCAGGGGATTTACATAAGAGGCTGGACGATAAACAGGAAATTTCTTTTAAAGATGTGTGTTTTGAAGAGGTTTCCTTTAGTTTGAAAGACTTTCATATTGGCATTTCCAAATACTAATGTGTTTGCATGTCTGGTTTGTGTACAAAAACGTAATATAATAAAAAAAAAGGTCAGTTCAGAGGATGAACGTGAATGATGAGATATG
Source organism: Pangasianodon hypophthalmus (assembly GCF_027358585.1). Taxonomy (NCBI): domain Eukaryota; kingdom Metazoa; phylum Chordata; class Actinopteri; order Siluriformes; family Pangasiidae; genus Pangasianodon; species Pangasianodon hypophthalmus. Next base: position 28,577,321 of record NC_069710.1, read on the forward strand.
AGATACAAGATGAGATGAGTTGAGAACATGTATGCAAAGGATGATTAGATATAATCTTATTCTGTCTCACGCATATTTCAGTGTGGCCATGCTCAAGTACAAGCCAAACATTTCATCCTCGTTATCTTTTAGACAGAACCTGGTGATGAAAAAAGTAAAATAAAAGTTTTAAAAATCCCAGAAGTTCCCAATGGAAACACAGGCCAAGACGAAATGCATAGAGGTGCTGAGTGGAAAGACTCTACTTCACACCTGGGCTGAAGTAAGTCAGACGTAGAGATGATCTCAGCTCAGACAGACGCATTAAAGATAAGCCACAATGTTCCCTGCAATGTTCCTATGCATGCAAATCTGCACAGACTTGCCAAACACACAGACATGACAACCCAAGGCAGCCTTTCTATGCTAGTAGATTTTTAGTCTGATTTTTGTTTCCATGACTCACAGTGCAGCAGACAATGGAAAGCAATTAACGAGATGTTTCAAGGAATTAATCAAGGAAAACTTACTGTATTAAAAATACAGCCATGTTACAACCCATTTTGTTCATTTCCAAAATAAAAAAACAAAAACAAGTTAACATCAACTTCATTGTGTCAGTGCCAACTGAGGGTTGTAACATAAATCAAGACGACCAGACATCAGATTTAACATCTAAATACAAATGTATTGAGAGATATAGACATGATGCTTGCTGCTGGACAGTTAGCGTTGGGATGAGTAATGCCAAAATAATAACGAAAATATCGCTAAGTGAGATATTTTAAAGTACCCTCCCTATTTCAAACAAAAACAAATGAAAATTACAATAATTTCTCTTTCTCGCTACTCAAACAAAACAGGAGAAAAATGCATGATTCTCAAAAGAAAAGCAATGAGCCAGTATAAGGGAGCAATGAGCCAGTATAAGTGCAAATACGATGTCTGATATCTATAGCTATACTGTCTGTACAAAGACACTGATAAAATGGATACATTTATCAAGTATAGGTGAGCATAACACTTATATACACAATTCACAAATCTAGCATAAACCTGGAGTATACATAGTTCAAAAACTGGCATTAACCTGAAAATCAAGTAAGTTAGCATCACTCTGTGATAAACAAATTTCAAAGACAAGTGTGGAGAAAGCAATGGACAAAATACAAAGCTAGCATAAAGCTATGATTTACAAAAAAGTGTCAGCTGTTAACTAGAACTGATGTGATGGGTTTAACGGTGCCACCATTGTCACCGGCAGTCTCTGTTTTATATTTCTTTAATGTGATGAGGTCATTTCTGATCAGCCAATCCCATTGTTGGAACTGGTTCTCGTATGGGAAATCCTAAACATGTAGTAGAGCTATAAGAGAAAAAGAGAAGAGAGGAAGAGACACATGAAAAGCCAAAATATGTCCAGTGATGTGACAAGCCCATATTATAATAACTGTCTCAACAGTGAAGGCTTGCATAACAAATCAGCTGTCAATCTAAAAAGAAAGTTAAAAATATGTCAGTGATGTTGATGAGACACACGCAATCCATGGCTGGAAGAGCAGAAAAGCTAATGAACCAGGAAAAATACCGATGGTTTATGGATGGATGGTTTAGGTCCCATCCCAGCAATAGAGAAAAGACAAAGAACCAAGCAACGTCACTGATCTGACCTCTCATAAATCTCCATACGCTAGAGGAAAGCTCTTTAAGAGGACCCTCTAGCATTGCAGATGATGTAGAGAGTCAACTGGTATTCATTTTCATTTCCCCCTATTAAATAACAGTCAGTTTTGCTGATCTTCACTGATTTATAAACTGTAACCAATCAGATGTCCTCCCAAATATCACCTACCCAAAATATTTTTCTAATAGAAATGTCTTGATTTATCATGTAATGGACAGTGCTTGCTTTCCAACATCTGCAAAGACACTCTGACAACATCATCAGGGAGAAAAAAAAGACACAGCTGCGAAAGTCAACGTGGTGACCTAAGCATCATGAGTCGTATAGATAGACGCTCATTCTGCATAATGCACCTCCATTTGCCCTTAAAAACAGCAGTGCTATATTTCATTGGAAATATAATACATAAGCAAAGAGTTTTTCCTGTCTTCCAGGCAGGGCTTGCTCTCCACGGCTTCTCAGTCGGCTTCAAAGAGCAGGTATCCCACAATGCCCCAGGGGACCCATGATTGAAAGCTTCGGAGGATGGACTGACTGCCAGAAAATCTTATAAAGAATGTAACAGAAGATACATACATTATTCAGATTAAATTTTAATGCCCGCAGTACATCTACCCACAGGGATGGTGTTGGGGAGAAGGTTATAGAAAAATAGCAGGAAGAGTTGTTTTGGATGATTTCATGGACCTTTCTGAGGAGTGAAGAATGACTAAAATATTGGTGGCCTCTTATAAGCAATAAGTGGCATCAAGTTTTCCTCTTAAATATGGAAATCAGGGAGGCGGAGATAAGAGGACGCAGAGACCTCGCTAAGTCCAAAGGTGTTCCAACACACTTCTGAATGACTTTCTAGTCTCACTGGCAGACAGCGGAAAGAAATTCAGACTGATTTGAATGGATTTCATTTCTACAGATTAGGTGTGACAACTTCAAATATTGGGAAAATCTCAGGCATAAAAAAGGCTTGAGCGATTTGCCATCCAGCGGGAGGTTTCCAGATGTCAGAGTACCAAGCGATTAGCATGGCACACACATTAACGAGGGGAAAAGTTGCACAGAGAGAGCTGATCTCCCACTGGCCATAGTGAGCGTGTATTCCAATTCGCTTTTAACTTGGCTGGAAAATCAGTTTCCTCTGCAGGGCCACACCAGCTCAAGGATAGTCATCTGAAACCATCTCTGTGGCGAGGATACGCAAACAGTGTAGCTATGACACATTCTTGATAACTAAATATCACTTTCAATCCTTTACCAATCCTGAAATGAGAAGCATTATGTCTGGAATGATTAGGAATAATTGCTGTACATCACGGATTAGGCGTGTACGCACATCTCTTACATCCTCAACAGTGTCACAGGTGTGGCTGTGCCAAATGAATTTGTCATCAGCTTTAGAGATTTTTCTGGCAGGCTGTCTCATGGTGAGGCCCATCCTCAACGTGAAGGGCAGCATCCCTGCTGCTTGGCTCCTCTGTAACCCAGCAGGTCTGAGGATTAAATTTAGGAGTCTTGTCAAAGCCTGTCACAGGCCTTAAAGGAAGAGCCTCTCCCCCCTTTCTCCTGTTATTATTCCCAGGGGTGATCTGAGCCATGGCTCTCTATTAGCAAGCATGAAGGCAGTACAGTTCAACTGAGATGGGCTACTCGTCGAGCTTACTTCCATTTTGGCATTATGGAGCAGGGTTGGAGTTGATTTTCAGCACCAAACTGCCAGTCACTTTGCGGCACGAGAGGAGGGATGGCTCATTCAGGAGCACGGTGTTGCTCAGGATAACTTTTAGGAAAGGCTGGATGATGGTATTCCCAATATTGTTGAAGGATGGTGTTAGGCATGGTGGAATGGTTGTGCAGCAGGTAGCATTGTTGCTTCACATTTCCAGGATCCCTGGTTTGATTCTGAGCTTGGTTTACTGGTTGTGTAGGTTTCCTTCTCATTCCCAGGTTTCCTCCAACCTCCCAAGAACATGCCGGTAGGTGGATTTGCGAATAAATTCCTCTTAAGTGTAAATGAGTGTGCGCAATGGACTGGCATCACATCCAGGGGATGTGGTGCCTGGATAGACTTCGGATCCACCTAGACCCTGACCAGGATAAAGTGCTTACTGAAAACGAATAAAAGATGTTGCAATACTTAATCAACAAACCTCTTGAACTTTTGGCTTATTTCTTATGTCTGTCAGTCACATTAATTGCTCAAATTGTAGTTCCTTTACTCATTTGAAGTATAATTGATCAGTGTGCTGTGTTATACATTCACTTTTTCTACTGTTTATAACACACAAGAATACTGCCCCTCCAGATACATGGTATCTTTTTTTTTTATCACAAACTCAGCTATACAATTTGATTAACATTTTTGTTAGTTATATAAACTGTATAAGCAGCAGCAGCCAAAAAACTGTCTTTATGTAATTAGGAATGCACATACAGTATATATACTAAAGAACATTGAAAATCATTGCTGTAATAGTTGTGAATAAACTAGGAAAAAAAAATCTCACTCATATTAGAACTATTTAAATAAAAATCTATAACCACTCCCATTCATCCCTCCTCCCAAAAAGTACTTCCTGGATATTATTGCTAGCCCTTCTCAAATTAGATTGTGCCCCAAAATGCATACAAATGTACTAAATATTATGTTAAAATAGAGTGCCACCTATAGTGTTCCAGTATCAGGGACTATTACGCTGCACTGTTTATTATAGTACAATACAGTTTGCTATGAAGTCTTAGGTTCTAATGAAACACCATTTTGGGTATGATGTCTCAACAATGTTTTTTCTCTTTTTTATGTTAAAAATAAAAATAATAATTTTTGTTTCAGCAACGCAAGACTTGCAAGTGCAACGTTTCACCACATTCAAACTAAACTAAACTAACATAACTTCCAAACACTAGCACAGTATGGTGTTGACTGATATGTCTTCATTTTAAAGCTAACATTTCTGCTTATTTTTAGTAGCTACAAGTCAAAAGTATGTATAAAACAACAACATGCGTCTTGTTATCTCTGACTATAGCTGATTGGTCAGAAGGTGTTGATTAATTTTCTATAACACCACCTCTGACAGTAGTGCAGCTGTGAATCAGTTGTAACTATAGAAACAATATCACTCTAATACATTATTGTTGCTATAGTAATGACTTATTCACGGGGACTTGCATGGTAGATGCGCCACACAAAATGGCTAAAAGAAACACATGAAATTATTGATATGATGTTTAGTCAGTAAAGGTGTATTTAATGGAAGGAGTCTCCAGTGTCAGAGCATTGAGGTTTCTTGGTAACATAACAATTTGGATTTTTTTTTTGTCTTATTAACTTCAAGAGAAAGGAAGAAAAGAGCACCTACTGAGGGAACAACTGTTTATAGCTACTATATGCGGATGTTCCAAAACATGTAATTTAACTTTACACGGACTTAAAAACTGTTTAATTTATGAATAAATAAAATTAGCATTGTTATATTGCTGTGTTGTAAGAGAAATAAAACACTTATGAATATGCTGTTATTGGAAAACGACATGCTTCTGCATAGTTGAGTATTTTCCTATAATAGCATGGCATTACATAAACGTTATAATCCACACTTTTGGCATTTTTTCTCTGTGATTCTTTCTGGAAGCTACAATATTTGATGTAAAATTACAGCATAGATCTTGTTGTCATGAATCAAAACTAAAATTGACTTTAGCCCTTAGGAGAACCTGCTTGAAAATAAGATGCTTCTTATCCCAGACAGAAAAGGTAGCCAAGTATGCTGTAATTAGCCACAACTTGTCTCCTTCCTCTAACTGTGTGAATGTACCGGAGGCTCTTGAGACACCGTCAGAGCCCTGAAGCACTTCTCAGCAGTAATTGTTAGAACAGGTTGTGTATTGATTTTTTTGTTCCCTTCCCAGTGAGTGTCATCCCAGACCTCGGCCTTTTCCACACAGTCCCCCGATTTATTTAGCACTCCTTCAAATAGGATCTGGCCCCCTAAAATCCTTGGGCCAATGTTTGCGAGCAGGGTTAATGAATCGCCAATCAGTGTTTACCACAAACTTGGGTCTGCCAGCCATTGTGGTGAAGCCTAGAAGTTTGCTGCCTTGGGCTCTGAACCGGGCTTAGATGTACACAGTATTGGAACGGCAAACATCCACTGGCATGAGGGGGGTCAGAGAACGAAGGCAGGTTACAGGAAAAACATCATCATTCCTTAAAGTGATTCGTGAGACCGAAATGTGATTTAAAAAAAAAAAAGAGTTTGTCCAGATGAGATTAGCAATCACTCTGGGATTTAACACTCGTATCCTGTTTAGACTTCTGGGGACCGCAGACCCACTTAACAGCCCAACTTAACATCATTTTTTCCTATTTGGGTTTTGCTTTGATGACGTCTTCCAGTTTGAGGCCTCAGAGATCCCAGATATAAACCTTATATTTAAATGCTACTGTTTGGATGTTATAAAATGCATATTTTTTATTTTATACTACAAATTAAAATCAGTTTGTCTGGTGGATAAGTGGTTAGAGTGTTTTCTAAAAAAAAAATATATATATATATATGTTATATTTTTCTCCTGGATATACAGTTGGGGTCATAAGCCTTGCAGAATCTGCAAAATGTTTATATATGTATTTTTATTTTTTTTTAATAAGAGGGATTATAAAAATTGCATTTTGTTTTTTATTTAGTGCTGCCCTGAATAAGCTATTTCACATTGCAGATATTTACATAAAGTCCTCAAGACACAATAATAACTGAATTTACACAAATGAACTAAAAGTTTACATACACTTCATTGTTAATAGTGTCTGTTGTTACCTGAATGATCAACAACTGTTTTTATGTTTTGTGATAGTTGTTCATGAGGCCCTTGTTTGTCCTGAGCAGTTAAACTACCCACTGTTCTTCAGAAAAATCCTCCAGGTCCTGCACATTCTTTGCTTTTCCAGCATCTTCTGCATATTTGACCTCTTTCTAACAGTGGCTATATGAGGGACTGAGGACAACTGAGGAACTCAAACACAACTATTACAAAAGATGCAAACATTCACTGATGCTCAAGAAGGCAACATGATACATTAAGATCCAGAGGGGTGTAAAATTTTGAACAGGATGATTGGTGTAAACTTTTATTATTTTGTCTTCTGGGAAACATGTAAATATCTTATGTAGCTTCTGAAGGGCATACTTACTTACTTACTTACTTTTGCTGTCAGTAGTACTAAATGAAAAAAATAAGATCCTTAAACAAAATAATAACAATTTACACTGGTCATCCTGTTCAAAAGTTTACATCCCCCTAGCTCTAAACGTAGTGTGTTGCCTTCTTGAGCATCAGTGAATATTTGCACCTTTTGTAGTAGTTGTGTATGTGTCCCTCAGTTCGGTTATTATTGTATCTTGTGGACTATATGTAAACATCTGTTACGTGAAATAGCTTATTCAGGGCAGTACTAAATAAAAAAACAATGTTATTTTTATGATCCCTCTTTTTTAAAAATTATTAACATTTTTTTTAATTATTAACATTCAAGGCATATATAAACTGTATTTATTTATTTTAGCATAATTCATTAGCATAATTAATTTAGCATAAAGATTCTCACAGTGTGTTCTCTATACAAATTATGTTACTTTTTTTTTAGTTATTAACCTATATAGCATAAACAGACATATATATATATATATATATATATATATATATATATATATATATATATATATATATATATATATATATATATATATTTTTTTTTTTTTTTGTAATTTTTTTTAGTTAACCATTTTCAGTAAGTCATTTAAATTTTGGTAGTATAATCGCTTAATAAAAAAAACAGAGTGACATGCTAGTGTGTTGCAAATACAGTATCTGAACCACTATGGCTAATAACTGAAGACTTAAAGGTGCAGGTGGAGAGTCAGGTTCATTAGTAATGACACAACTTAGCACAACTTAAAAGCATTCCCCGAATAGATTCATCCTAAAGTATTTGTTTTTTTTTAAAGCACTTTTCGACGCTGCCCCATTTAACCTCAGCTTATAACAAATGGAGCATATTGACTTTTTTGAGCGAGAAAGCCCAGAAAAGCACACAAATCCCACTTATGGAAAGCTAAAAAGAGAGGGCCCATTAATTGGGTTTTAAATGGGGCTAACTGCCCCCTCCCAATCTTTAGTCAAGGGGGACCCTTTTAAGTTTCATTTGCGAATAGTGACAGGAGAGCCTGGCGTACCTCAGTGCCGCTGTGTCCTCCTGTCCTCCCCCCTTCAACAGGGGACAGACAATGAGCTAGCTGTGTCCCCTATGGAGGGCTCGAGTCTGGGAGACTGCACCGGCTGCTCGGGGGGGTGGGGAGGAGGTGGGGGGGTCTATTGGAGAGGACTTGAATAGAAAGAGAAAGTTGGGGAGGGCTGGAGGAACGAGAGAGGGGAGTATGGGAAGAAGGGATGGGAGGGGGAGATGGGAGGGAAGCGAGAGGCCGATCACTGTGGGAACAACCCCTCACCCGGGCTGGCGGATGGCAAAAAGGCCAAAGCACTGCTCCATTTGCAATTCAGATCACGGGCGTCCGGAGCAGGAATCAATGGTGCTGTATCAATCTGCTGACTGCAAATGTCAGTCGCATTTTGATTCTTGACCCCGTTTTTCTGGCTCGCCCAACACTAGGGCCATTGTCTTGCCAGGGCCACCCCTCTTTCTGTTCCCCATCTCGCTGCCCCGAGACCTACACCAGCCCACAAGCCAAGCACCCTTTCACACCAGCTCAGGCGGCCGTCATTCAGCAACGTGTTCGGCAGGTCTCACACTGCGCCATAAAAGAATTAGGGCCTCGAGACAAAGCTGAGATACCAGCAGCCGCTTGGAGAGCTAAATGACGTTAACCTTTGTGACCGTGGGGACAATGTAACAATTTGTGTCAGAAATCTGTTTAGTATGTAACGGTGAATCAAAGCTAAACAAAATGGCAAAAAGTCACGGCAGAAAGCATGGCCCACTGACAGAACAAAAATGAACAAAAATACCACACTAGTTTAGCATACACAGTGAGCAGGGACTTTATTCTTTTACAGTCTGATAAATGATTTCTGTCTTTGCATGGCTAACAAATAGAGCTAAAATTGATGCTAAAATACCTGTGTTAATCACTCAATTAACAGTTGCAGTTTTTTTTCTCTGATACCTTGTTGTTAACTTCTTCAGGGAAGCAAAGCTAGTTTATTAGATCTCTTAGCTTACACACCAACCAATTAGCCACATATTCAGACAATCCTCGGCTATTGTTCTCTTTAATCTCTCCACTAAAGCCCTAAATTATCTATGATTAACTAACTCAAGGTCACTGTAAATCTCTTTTATTTTTGATGCTGTTTCTTAATTTAATACTGCATCCATCTAATCACTCAAAAATACACAGTTGTTAAAACAACATAGATAGGATAAGTTTCTTGTTATCATGTTGTTGTCATTATTATTGGATGAGATTAGATTAAATTTAACTTCATTGTCTTTGGACAGAGTTCTAGTACAAAGTTGAAATACAACAAAATGCAGTTCAGCATCTAACCAGTGCAATAGTTGTAAAGTGCAGAGCAAACAGATAAACAAAATGGCAAGATATACTGTATATGTACAGTGATAGAGATGGGTAAATACAGTCCAAAGTGATGAATATATACAGTGTAAATATGAACAGGATGATAAAGATATAAGAGAATAAAGGGCAACACATACTGTATATGTACAGTAATATACTGTAGATGGGTATGTACAGATCAAGTGATGAATATGTAAAATATGAACAACATTAAAAAAGAAAGGCACTGTGAGCATGCAGGTATGAATCTTGCAGTACAAACTAAAACAATTTTCATTAACTTTTTACAGCATCCTTAGTAACTGACGGGTCAGGGTGGTGGTTTAAATTAGGCTTCTGGTTTGCTTATATTTTGGGAATCACAGCCAATGTAATTTATTAGAAAAGATCATGGGTTGTTACAAATGAAAATCATATTTTCAACCTTTTTTGTTTTCTAGTGTTTAGTGGGCATAGTAGTAGGGTTCATATTTAATTTAATTAAAAAAAAAAACAAAAAAAAAAACCTCAGGCTTAGGCCACACCCACTTTAGGTTTAACGCTGCATTCGACTAGAGAGTGTAACATGTCATTCTCAAACTATGACCAGCAAAAACCTAAGAAAACGGCTCCTCAACTCGAAATTCCTGCTTGTGAACTTGGAGTATTATTCTCAATTACAAGTTCAGGGAGTGATGTTAAATCAACATGGCTGCTCACAGCATCAGAAGTAAACAAAGTAGCACTTCTTACCTTTAACCCTTGTACAGATTAACCCTCACTTTTTGCTCCCAGTGGGGGTCTCTGCCAGGGACAAATTGACCCGGGACATAACTGGGGGTTTAAAACACCATAGACAAGAGATAATTACATAATTACAGTGTATACATGGTCTGTAAATCCCATACAAGCAATAATGATGACAAATCTGTTTAATATTTTAAATTTACCTGCGCTGGATCACTTTTTAACAATGAAAGTGTCATCTGTTTTGTGTGATATAAGCAATGAATCAACATAATCAATACATTTGTAGCATAAATCATGTTTTTCTCGTAAAATATTAAACAAAGAAGGTTTTCATGAATATTGATAACTATTGTGTTTAACTCTTACTCTAACTCTTGTTCTTACTCTTGTATCTCTATCTTGTGAGGTTAAAAGTAGTATTGGCTATGACAAAACACAAACTCAAATTTGCATTGTTTTTTAAATTTTTTTAAATTTGTTTTTATTTTATTATTTCATGAATCGCATCCTTCTGAAATAACATTGGATAAAACAGAACAGCATGTTTGCATTCATGTCTACAGTAGATAAACAAGAATAATGAACCTGAGTATAGGAAAAACAAGCACCATTTAATTGTGCATGTCTGTCTCCACAGCACGTGATGAACAAAATCTCACATGTAGATGGTGTTTTAGTGTCCTATGTTGGTACAAAATCCTGGCAACCCTTCCTCTTTTGGCCACTAGCTGCAACATACAATGGTGAAAAGTCTTTGTTAGGCAACTAATACTCCTAAAGTGTTTTCACACACACACACACACACACAGATAACAAAAAAAAGTATTTGAAGCACTAAACGGATACAGATACTGTGATTTGCTAATGCAGAGTAATTGCAAATGAATATATGCAAAAGAACAAAACTACAAAGGCTACAATATGAATAATAAATACAGCATGTATTATATGGAAGAGTACAGTATATACTAATATGTAGGTTGTATATACATAACAGTGTCGCAGCATAAATAATGTGTCAGTAGAAAATTCTCTTCATAGGTTTATAACTGTATCTGAAAGTTATTATTGTACTACTGTCAAACAACCACATCATAAAACATGTATTATTTTATTTTTGCTTCTTTATGTGTTAGTATGTCTACACAACACCTTGCAGAAATCAGTCAGGTTGATGAGTCATGAAAAGAAGTCTTTAAATTCAATGTAGTGGATAAAAGCTTGTTTTGAATCATGTGGCAACCAACCAAGATTTTTATCTTAGTGTTGTGTGTTGCTAGAAATATTCCTATGCTCAGTATTTTTTTTTTTACTCTTACTGTATTATAAATTGTGGCCAACATTAGTTTATATGCTGACATTTAAATCAGGGAATCTTTTGTATTATGCAAGTTTTTAGGCTGTAAACTCTTGGCTTATTATTCTGTATCTTCAAGCATATTATTCAGTAACTACAGTGTAACTAATGGGGAATGTGTGAGGTTACAAAAGTAAGGAATATAAATCTGAACTCAAAGAAGACTCCTGGAAGTCTAAGGGGTTAATAATCGCAAAATCATTGTTTGTCGTGTTGGTAATTGCTGTGTTGGTTCCAAGAAGATGTAGTCATAGACTACATGCCGTGTTCACTCCAACCATTTGAGTGCAAACCACTATTTTATAATTATACCACAGCGCTGTTATCACTCAAGTCAGACAATTGTCAGACAATCTGCCATCATTCATCTTTCAGGTCACTGTGGATCCGAAACCTATCTTGGGAACACTGTGCGTGATGCGGGATACATCCTGGATATATCATAAAGCTCCATGCACACACACATTCACACGTACACAGACCCACACAGACACAGGGAGAACAAACCAATGAACCCTTAAGTGTGTACTATTTGAAACAACAGTATTTGGGATGTAGTCTAGCTAGAATTTTTGCTTACTAATTCTTATAACTTTCCTTGAACAACTGGAAAACCCAATTAGAAGTCCAGATTGCTGCTTTATATCTCTTTATGTTGGACCTTGAAGCTCCTCCATTGATGCTACTATTGTTACTGTTAACAATGTTGTGTCAGAAACCTCCAGAGAACTCCTCCTACTACTACTACTTTCACAGGTAGCATTACAGGAAATGGAAACAAGTATTTAACCAGGGTACTGATAGTTCTGCATTCAGATCAACAGCCGCACCAATAATTGTACCACATTGTCTGGTGGAGAAGTGCCTTGAAGTCTAAATATTATGCCAGAAGCTGCCTATGTGGATGTATCTCTCTCAAACACAAGCCTGTTAGTCTGAACCCAGGGGTCAACATGTGGCAATTCCAGGCTCTTTAGAGAAAGAAAACATGGAGCTGTTATGTCCCTGGATACAGCAGGGATATAATGGGATTTGGTTTTTGCAACCTTGGCTTAGCTTGAGTTATGGCTTCTGGGAACTGACAGGTGGATGGACGGAGCAAGTGAATGTTTTGGCTGTGTACATTGAGACAAAATGCAATGTGACATTTTATTTACCGTAGAGGACGGATGTTCGACAGCTGAACACCCAGAGACCTGCTCATCGGTATGCAGCCGGTGTTCGCAGTCGAGGCACATAGTGCAAGCTGACTGGAAGAGAGTGAGGATGTGTGTGTTTGTGTGTGTGTGAGAGTGAGAGAGAGAGTGTGTGTGAGAGAGAAGGCTGTGAGGTACACTCACACATGCATGGTACAGTGTGTAGATGGAGGGAGTATGCACAGGTTAGAAAGTGCACTCACTCTCTGCAGTGCTGTCTCTGTGTGTGTGCATGTGTGTGTGAAGGCTATGAAATATACTCATGCTTCAATAACCCTCTCTCTCCCTCTCTTTCTCTCTCTCTCTATCTTTCTCTGTCTCTCTCAAACACACACATGAGCGACACTTGAAGAGGCTCCCAAACTCCATCCAGAATGCATCATCGCCAGTCCCGGCATGAAAATAATATCCAGTGCATTAACACAGTGTGAAAGCTTTAATTTGAGAGGAAGCCAGCCAAACCCTTCCCGCCCGCCTGAGTGTGTGTTTCCTGCACTGTAACGTAGCACTCAATCCCAGGCACTGAGAAGAACAGGCTTGTGTTTATTTATGAGCGCTTCCTGCTTCGCTTGCTTTCAATCATTCATGAGGCTCGAACGGGCATCCAATTCCAACCAGGGCAAAAAGAAAAAAAAACCTGCAAAAAACAATATACAGTACATGCACACATACATAAACTCAAACACCATGAATAAATTCACAATCAGCAAATAATGCTCACTGTTTTATACTATGTGTAGAATAAAATCCATTACATTTTATTAATCCTCCACTTTTCATGCCATTTCTTTGCATGTTGCAAACCCTTAAATAGAGATACTGCTTGACTGACATGACCGCCGCTGACACATATGCAATCTTAATGTGTCCCATATGTTAGACAGCTGATTATTCATCCATTCGAAGAATAATTGCTTGACCCGAGTTAAGTCGTGAGAAATGGCCTGATAACCCCACTGCTACATGTAGCCTCTTTGATAGCAGAGCTTTCACTAACCTAGCAGCTTTTCCATAAATAACACCAGTACGACGAAGGGGAAAAAAATTACAGCCCCTGCTGAAGAAATTTAAATGTTCCTCGTAGAGGTTAAAGGTCAGTCACATGCAAACAGAGTGAGGAAATGAGAGTCATAAATCTTCAAGTTGAAAAGTTCAAATTGGAGTAACACTTAATACAAGGACTAATAATGTTTTAGATAAAGAAAGCACTTTATTAAGGATTCTGGTAACAATTAGGTAACGGGGGTCACATTAGACATTAATTCATAGCTAATAAATAATGAGTTCATCAGTTAATAGTGCTTTATATAGTTTTCTTTTATACGTTCCTTATATTAGATTAATAGGAATTTCCTGCTTCTCCTTAATAACTAATATTTCTTCATTTCTTCCTTCAGTCTCCTTCAACTCAAAACGAAAGACCTGTCAGGCATTTTTAGTGTAATCGAGTTTGAGTGTCTCTGTACTTACTATTTTTTACCTGACGTACTGCAATGACCAAATATTTTGTATTAAACACTGTAATAAAGAGATTTATGTGCTGAACATAGCAAGATCAGCCATTTATGAGATATTTATGTGGTATTATCTCTCTGTACATTAATAATTCGACCATTTTACTTACCATTAATTAGTAATTTCCAGAAAGCCGCAGGATTAGGCAGGAATATGAGAACCCATCTATTAAGTGTTAATTATACAACGCCATTTGTAGGGATGAGTTAGAAAACTAACTTTTATGCATATTAAAGTTTTAGTTTTATCTTCTTCAATTAGAGAAACTCTAGTGAGGCAATTCTAGCTAGCTAGCTCTTAGTACATATCAAAGAGGCAATTCTAGCTAGCTAGCTCTTAGTACATATCAAACAGTCAATTCTAGCTAGCTAGCTCTTAGTAAATACCCTGTGGTTTTTACTGATAAATGTTTAGTGGAAAAACTGTCTGAAAGTGAAATTAACCATGCTAGAACTCACCAGTAGCAGGATAAGTTAGCTTACCAGGTACTGTTAGCAGACAGTTAACTCAGTTCTATTTATATAACTTATTCAAGATTAAGCTAGTTAGCTACTCATGGGTGGCACGAGGAGCAGGCTTTTTAGGGCTGTGAGACTGACAGAGCATTATGATTTATTACAATTTTACAGTGGACGCTCCACATAAATGAATTTAAAATTGTATGTACAGTAATTGTTGATGTGGTGAAGTTTTTTATGAGGCGAAGTTTATTTAACATTTATGGAAGGAGTCCCCAGTGTCAGTGCTTTGCAAAGCTGTAACTTTAAATTTCCTGCCACAGGAATGTCTTCAGGAACAAGGACAGAGGACAGAGGTTAGCTAGTATGTGAAAATGTATAATCCATTAACAAGATACAGTATTCAGGAAAAGCTATTATTTAGAAGATTAATGGGAGAATGTATGGTATGTGTTTACTCTGCAGGGGAATGTTTGTTCACCACGGTCATGTTTGTGTGTGTGTTTTTTTTTTTTTTTTGTTTTTTTTTTGACAATCCTAGTCTGACAGACATTGTGATGCAGCAGGGTGTGCGTTTGGCTTGTTTGGCTGTTAGCTTGTGAGTACATTTTGCTCCCCAGCCAGCGAGCGAGAGGACATGAGAGGATAATAACCTCATAAACAGTGTGAAGAATGCAATTTACTCCTCCACTAAGAATAAATCACCCACAATGAAGAGGGCTAACCGCTAAACATAGCCTTCCCATATAAACTATTTATCATTTTGCCACAGGAAGTGCTAATTTATGACCCGATTGGACTGTTTCTGGCCTATAAGGACTACATAAATATAGAGGGTGAATACTGGGAATTTTGATTGCTAGCATGACAGAGAGGGCTGAAATCGCCTCTCTGTCAACAAGTCTATGTTTACTTGAAGAGTTCTATTACATACTGACTACAACCCGACGCTAGGTGATATGACAGATTACACAAGTTTGAGCCAGAAATATGAACAAGCTGCAACAATGCTACAGCAATTTGTTGATGAAGTCCAGACAGAGTTTTTGTATATTTTGGGAATAAGAGTGCCCACTCCCTCCCACATGTTGAGCGCTTAACCCGAGAAAGAGCCGTGTGCGGCTACAGCGCTATCGCCGCCGCGTTGAGCCCTGTAATCAGAGCGGCGCTCAGGACGGAGACTTCCGCCAACCAAAGTCATGATTTGACAAATGGGAGGCACAGCTGCACACAGACATTTTGAAAATATTTTCTGATGTGGCTTTGCCAACTCAGTGATGACGGTCTGAGGGGGTGGGGTAGAATATAATGGTAGATTTCCACAGAGCAATTGCATAGAGAGAGAGAGAGAGAGAGAGAGAGAAAATGATGCCAGCTGCAGGAATGAATTATATGCAAAGGTTATCCAATTTGCCTTTAACCAAATGACACTGAGTTGCAGAACTGAGCTTTAAGCAGACGCTGACAAACAGCACAGTCACTGATAAGAGGAAATTAACACTGCTGGAGATAGAGAGAATACACTTCATGTGCGTGTGTGTGTGTGTGTGTGTGTGTGTGTGAGTGTGTGTGTGTGTGTGTGTGTGTGTGGCCATGTTTTTATATCTTGCTGGGGACAAAATGTCCCCACACAGATAGGAATATCTGACTGTTTTGACCTTATGTAGACATTTGTCTGGTCCCCACAAGGAAAACTGCTTTTTTTGTTTATTTATCTTCAAAATCACAACTTTTTTTTTTTTTAAAGAGTGTAAAGGTTTCCTTTTGGTTATTGAGTTTAATGTTATGGTTACATTTAGGTGTATGGTAGGAATGTAATCGAATATGAATACATTTAGTCAGAATAAACAGATAATGTGCCTTAAACAGATATAAATAGGAGACGTACTGATTTTTAAAGCTTCCCAGAAAGGTTCACAGGGCATCTGGTTGAAATTAGAGGTGCCAAGCTATGCAACAAAATAGTTTTTTTTTTTTTTGGGCATAAGCAGAAGGTTTTTACTTTCATGTGGAGGCAAATGAGTGATGGTCAAATATTTTTCTCATAGGATAAAGAAAGACAATGGTCATTAACATGCATATACAGCATTCATGCATTCATCCTTAGTAACTGCCTGGTCAGTGTTACAGAGGCTTAAATTAGGCTACTATTTCATATTTTGGGAAATAGGACCAGTTAACTTTGTTAGTTAGAAAATATCACAGCCACACACAAATATAATAACTGTGTGAACAGGATTTAAAAAACAGTCCCGCATAAAATATCTATTTGAGACCGATTCAGATCTTGAGTGATGTAGTTGAGGTTGAGGAGCTGTCAGAGTGAGAATTCACACATTGTGCTGGCATTTCTACCTCTACCTCTAATTTTTTCCCCCAGTGTTTCCCAGTGGTAGGGTTTATATTTAATTAAAAAAAAAAATTAATAAAAAAAAACTAGTTTAGGCCACACCCAGGTTTAATCCCGAATACAGATACAAATATTTGGAGCACTAATTAGAGACAGATACAAGCATTGTGTAACCGCCCTGGTGTATTATGTCAGTGGAAGTTCCTCACAAGGATAGTAAGGCAAACATGTGTCTGTGTGTGTGTGTGTGTGATACACAGTCTGTGGCCATAGTTGCGGAGCTGCATCACTAAGGTCACACTGTCTGAGAGTAGTGATTAGGGGGAGATGGATGAGTGTCTCTGGGGTCAGGAATGTTTGTGTGTTTGCTCTTTGTGTTTGTTCCACAGAGCCTCACCCGTTTCTTAGATACCATCTGTGCAAGGGCAAACACACAAACCTCATACATACTCCTCAATATGTGCCTGATTTGGGAATGAGTTTGTTCATTCCCCTTCCTAATTAACACAATCATATACAATAATACCTAAGAGTGATATTAATTAGCACAACCTACTTTTTTAAAAATATACTTCACAGCCTCACAGCCTGTCGAGATTTAAAGTCTGGATTACCATGCCAAGCCAAACACTCCATAGTGAATATTTTCTTGCCAAACAATAATGCAAACTGCTGCTTTAGTTGGTGATGGTTAGTGGCAAAAGCAAACACAGGCCCTGGACAGAGAGCAAAAGTTCAGGCTCCCCAAAGGCTTGTTTTTCCATGTCCAAGGCCTATATTTCCTCCTCGATCATACAAAAATACCAGGTTCATCGTGTCATTTTATTGCAATACAAACTGAAAGACATTATGATTGAAAAGGAGCCTGAACACATTGCGACGTGGGTTTATAGTCCTTTTTTATTGCTCAGTTATTGGTCTCGTGTTTTGAAGGAGCTTTTTCAGTTTGTTTTACTGAACAAAAAAAGATGATTTTCTTTTTATGGATATTTTTGGAGTGGAACGTTTTTTTTTCCTTTTCTAACAATCCTTTTCCAGTAAAAGCTTTTATCAAATTACCACATATGTATATTTATACCACAATACTGTTGAATAACAGCAGTTCTGACAGTAGTGCCAGCTGTAATTGTCACAGGTTTATATTAATGCACTGATTCTAATATGTCATCGTTTCTATAGTAACAGCTCATTGTATGGCGGACGCTCCACATAATCTAAGCACAATAATAAATGGGTTTTTTTTTAAATGTGTTATTATTTATTATTTGATTTGATTAGGATTCCTATTGGTAAGTAGATGTTTATTTAACATTTATGGAAGGAGTCTCCAGTGTCAGTACTTCGTTTTCAGAGTTAAAGTTATAACTTTAAGATTTCAGCCAGAGAAAAGTCTTTCCAGTTTCTTAGTTTCAAAGAGTTGAAGAGTTTGTTTACAGTGCATAAGTTCCCAGAGATTTAATGATGCTGTGATTGTTTGTGCATGATAAAGTTCGTGTCTCTCCCAAGAACAGCGTCTCTCTGAAAAAGCCAAATAATCTCAAGCATTTATTGGCATCGTGACTCTGTTCATTTTGGCCGATTCTCTATGACAGGGGTTCCCCTGTTCACACACAGATAGACTTACAGTGATCGTGCCAAACAATGAATGTTTTCCTTCCTAAGCGTTTATATATGATACACAACTTAATATGTAGCAATTGTTGTTTTGGGGTTGAGAAACATTTTCCACTGCATTTAGTAACTGATGGCGTATATAGAGACCTGAAGAAAACTCAACGGTTCTTTGTATAGTTAAGGGTTTGTAGCTTTTTAAAAGATTTCTACTTTTTGTGATAGAGAAACTTATAAACCTCCAAGGGTTCCCACAGACAGAACAACCAATGTATAAGACATTCATTTCTAATGCATGCACTTCTTTATTTATTCCGCTACATGGTTTTATTGCATGGTAATGTCACTATGTCACCTTTTTATCCACACAACTAATCACTTAGATCAGGGGTCATCAGCTGGTGAACTGAGGTCCTGATATAAACACAATAAAGAATTTCACTGACCGAGACGAATATTCGACAAAATGCTGTAGCAAAGCTGATAGCAAAGCAGATCATCTGTTGTGGCTTATCATGTGCATTTATGTAAATTATTTAGCTGAAGGAAGCACAGCAGAATAGAGACTAGCTACAAGGCTAGATGCATCAGCTTGTGGTTCTTCAGTTAGGAGTAATTATTGCTTAGTTCATAATGAACAACCAAATTATTACTTACTGAGGAAATTCCCAGTATTCAATAGTAGTTAACAGTGACTTAGGTGTAAATATAGTACTATATATAATTAATTTAATTTAATCTGAGGATTAAGCAGTGGCTTAATATTTGATTCGGTGGCGTCTGTGGATTTAACAGTAGTGCCAGATGGTCCTGTCCTAACCAATTGTTTTTCTTCTTCTTTTTCTTCTTTTGTGCCCTACATGTAATATTAAAGTACACCGTGACTTTTTCTTGCAGTACTCTACTTATTATGAGCGGTGTAACTCTGGGAAATGTTCTGTGCTGACTCTGGACTCTTTGCACCAGGGAGCTGAAAACTGCTTGCACCACATTTCTGAAAACACACTGCCTTATTCACTGCTGTTTGTTAATCTCGGCCATGCTGCCAGTACCTGTTGTTGTTGTGGTTGTTGCTGTTGTTTTGGAGCATTCAGTACATACCCACAGGAACATTTGCCTAAGCACCGAGGGAAAAGCGAGCCTCTTCATTTTTTTGCAGGATGCTCATTAGCCAGCTTCCACCAGCATCCCTCACAGTCATCTCAGCATAATCACGAAAGTGAAGACATTCTGCAGGGAAGACAGAGGAGAAAGACGCTCCAGTCCTGATTGGCATTTCCGACACAGCCTCCTCATTTAGGAAGGCATAACACAAAGCAGAGACTCTGGACCCGAGAATGAGCTCCATTTAGTATCCCAAGGGTTTAGGGAATTGTAATTGATACTTGCCCAGTCTTTTATGTATTATTGTTGTTGCTTTTTACTGTATTATGGAGCTTTAGAAACACATTTGTTTGTGTGTTTTGCGGGGAAGGGCGTATTAATGAGATATACTTTATTTTAGTTGGAGCAGAGGGAGAGCCATGCAGATTTAAAGATTTATTGTCACATCACAGTTTACGCAGCTTACACAGGATAAAAAAAATGTAATGTAATGTAAAAACTGAGTGAAATTCTTAAGTTAAAGAGGAATAAGTAGAGGTAAGGGAAAAATAAAATACAAAAATGAAATAAAATACAAAAAATATTAAATAAAAAACACAGCGGTACAAGGTATGTTGTGTCCCATATATATATATATATATATATATATATATATATATATATATATATATATATATATATATATATATATATATATACACTATATTACCAAAAGTATTCGGTCACCTGCCTTGACTCACATATGAACTTAAGTGCCATCCCATTCCTAACCCACAGGGTTCAATATGATGTCGGTCCACCTTTTGCAGCTATTACGGCTTCAACTCTTCTGGGAAGGCTGTCCACAAGGTTGAGGAGTGTGTTTATAGGAATTTTTGACCATTCTTCCAAAAGCGCATTGGTGAGGTCACACACTGATGTTGGTCGAGAAGGCCTGGCTCTCAGTCTCCGCTCTAATTCATCCCAAAGGTGTTCTATCAGGTTCAGGTCAGGACTCTGTGCAGGCCAGTCAAGTTCATCCACACCAGACTCTGTCATCCATGTCTTTATGGACCTTGCTTTGTGCACTGGTGCACAGTCATGTTGGAAGAGGAAGGGGCCTGCTCCAAACTGTTCCCACAAGGTTGGGAGCATGGAATTGTCCAAAATGTTTTGGTATCCTGAAGCATTCAAAGTTCCTTTCACTGGAACTAAGGGGCCAAGCCCAACTCCTGAAAAACAACCCCACACCATAATTCCTCCTCCACCAAATTTCACATTCGGCACAATGCAGCCCGAAATGTACCGTTCTCCTGGCAACCTCCAAACCCAGACTCGTCCATCAGATTGCCAGATGGAAACGCGTGATTCATCACTCCAGAGAACGCGTCTCCACTGCTCTAGAGTCCAGTGGCGGCGTGCTTTACACCACTGCATCCGAGGCTTTGCATTGCACTTGGTGATGTGTGGCTTGGATGCAGCTGCTCGGCCATGGAAACCCATTCCATGAAGCTCTCTGCGTACTGTACTTGGGCTAATCTGAAGGTCACATGAAGTTTGGAGCTCTGTAGCAATTGACTGTGAAGAAAGTCGACGACCTCTTTGCACTATGTGCTTCAGCATCCGCTGACCCCTCTCCGTCAGTTTACGTGGCCTACCACTTCGTGGCTGAGTTGCTGTTGTTCCCAAACTCTTCCATTTTGTTATGATAAAGCTGACAGTTGACTGTGGAATATTTAGGAGCGAGGAAATTTCACGACTGGATTTGTTGCACAGGTGGCATCCTATGACAGTTCCACGCTGGAATTCACTGAGCTCCTGAGAGCGGCCCATTCTTTCACAAATGTTTGTAAAAACAGTCTGCATGCCTAAGTGCTTGATTTTATACACCTGTGGCCAGGCCAAGTGATTAGGACACCTGATTCTGATCATTTGGATGGGTGACCGAATACTTTTGGTAATATAGTGTATATAGATGCATAGATTAAATAAATAAATAAATAAATAAATACTGGATCTGTCTTTTGAACTGTATAGTATATTATAAGAATCCATTCAGTTTCTATATGAAATACAACTATGAAACATCTATGAAACTCTAGTGATATGAAATTTATGGAAATTTTCACTGTTAGTTATATGAGTGAACATGTGGAAGCCAACAGGCTTGAAACCCATTAAATATGTTTATATTAAAATATTTATAATGTGCTTAGCGATTCTGGTGTTAATTTGTTGGTTGGTGCTGTTTTTCCATTGTTCCTGAGAGAAGTTAGTGGTTGTGTGCTGCTCTGATGTCACAGGGGACCACTGCTAGCACAGATATAATGGCCTTGGAGAAAAATAGTGATGTATATAGGAGAAAAAAATTCAGTGTTTCCGCGGGAGGAAATTGGAGAACCCGGAGGAAACCCACGCAGACACGAGGAGAACATATAAAACTCCAGATAGACAGTAATTCCACATAGACAGGATCGAAACAGGAACCCTGGAGCTGTGCAGCAGTTACTGATGATGTTCCTTAAATATAGCTATTTTAAAGAATACTACATGTTCCTTGTTCTGGTGTTTATTCATATGGAATAAATGGAGTAAATCAATTTGTCTTTCTCTTAATGTTGCTTAAATATCACATTTATATCCTTTAGCAGTGTTAGTCTGCACTTCTTTTCAGCCTGTGATGAATCCGAATTCCATCGATTCCCCAAACTCCAGTTTGAGGCACATACACCTCTCTCAGGTCTGGATAGGAAAAAGTGAGAGAGCGCCAGATGTGGAGGCCTGAATTAACATATGCTGTATCTGTGTATGTGTGTGTGTGTGTGTTTGTGTGTTCTGACAGGAAATGAGATGATCTCTTGGGTCTCCATTGCCTTCTGTGGTGACCGTAAGGAAAAGTCTGGAAAAACTCATTCCATAATCACGCAAAGTGCCTCAGTGGCCAAAGAAAACAGCGTCACTCTGAATCGCCTCATCAAATTTCCTGCATGCTTTCAAGAGAAAGAAAAAAGCATGAATGTGAGAATTCTGAATTGTTGCTATATTATGTGTGTGAAAAGACAAGCTGGTAAATGTCCTGAGAGCAGGTCTTTATGCAGAAGCCTCCAGCTTCAGGTCCTAACGACACTGTCTGTCTCTTCAAACAAAGGTCTCTTCTAAATTCCTGAGGGCCTCCATCATGTTGATATGCACTTTTACCTTGGAGCCATACCTGAGGCTCTGTGTGAGTGTCTGTGTTGTGTAAAAAACTATGCGTTTTTATTCCTGGAGATAACACAATTGACCCAGGAGAGCCACAGCTTGCACGCTCCATTAGCTTCCCGCTGTATGCATTGACCTCATGAAGAACAGTCTGTAATACACTCATCAATATTTCAGCCTGGACTACACCAGGCCACAGGCTACACACAGCTTAACCCGAAAAACTCATTGCTTTTACTCACCCTGGAGAATACACTCATATAGTAAATATGATTTAACACACTGTGTTTGCTCCTACAGGAATCGTACAGCTTTTCTAAAGTGAAATTCCAAATAATCAGACTTGTAATTCACATCTTCAATTTGTAATAAACCTTTTTTATGTTCAAAAGTGTTATAATGCCATTGTACCCTAACCAAGACAAATCAAAGAAGTTACATTCAGTGCTAAAATCAGAATAAAAAGCCTAACTGATGAAAGTTGTTACTAGCTACATCTATAATTGAAAAAAAAAATGAAGATTTATTAAAAATTCAATTCAATGATTTACACAAACCCTGCTTCTATCAAAGCATATCGTTTGCAATACACACTCATAGAACGAAAGGTTCTTGGCACTTGATTTGCTTATTCTCTAGCTTTATCCTTGTGTACAGTCTTAGAACCCTACTTGGAACCTTACTTTCTTATTGTAAGACACTCATTTGTAGGGTTCTACATAGAACCATATGACTGGGGCCCTAACCAGTTGCTCGATTTGCTTAATCTCTAGCTTTGCTCTTGTGTACACTCTTAAAAAATATGTTCATTGGATAATTAACTTTCTGAAGAGATTTTACATGGAAACTTTTCCCATAAACTCTTAGAAATAATTCTTATATATCCAAATATCGCCCAATGGTTTGGGCGATATTTGGATATATAAAGTTGACTTCCTAATAGGGTTCTACCTGAAAACTTTTCTTATAGGAAGACCCTTTAGAACCATATGACTAGCTCCCTATGGAGTTGCTTGATTTGCTTACATTGTAGCTTTGCTCATTTGTACTGTACACTCTTAGAACGAAGGGTTCCTCAAGGGTTCTTTGAATAAACAATGGATACTTTCAAAGGAACTTGAAACACTTTCTGAAATAGAATCCTTCTTTTGTAGGGTTCTGCATAGCACTTTTTAAAGTTTCTCCTAAACTGACAAGCTGTAGAAACCCCTTGTGGATGTTAGATTTAACCAGTGTCTATTATGTTATATTTTTTTCCCTGTAATATCACTACTACTGTGTTGCTTTACAGCACTTTTTCCTGACACTGTAGTCAAAAATAAAACACAGAGATTGAATAGAACAAACCTTGTCAAGCTTGATTAAATTGCAAGTTGCACAAAGAAGCCCTGGAGATCACACTGGCGTGAAGGGCTTGAATATGAGGAACTGAGCTGAATCACGGTGTTTTTCTGCCGTGTTTGATATCAAACCTGGAGGCTGAAGTTGGAGTGTTGGAATGTTATACCTGCATGCTGTCCTTGAAAGACTGACCTGTCTGGTATATATCTATATATATTTAAAAAAAAAAAAAAAAAAAAAAAACTTTCAGACCAAGTTGAAAAGGCTTTGCAGTTGTTTGATTATTCTGCTTTATCCTTCTTCACCTTTTGTTCCTCTTCTTCTGAGAAAAGTCGTAGCACCTTTCAAACGACCTTATCCGTGGAAAATGGAGCTGGTTCTGGTGAGAAAATCCATTCCGTATTTTTGGTGCTCAGATTTCTGCGTCTTTAACACAGGGTTTGACAGATGGAATTGAATACATGAATACAATTCCTCACAAAGAACCGTGACACCAATTTTTAGAGACATAATTTGTGAGCAAGTGTATTTGCACATGTTAACGCATGTAGGAACACACACACACACACACACAAAATATTTAACTCTACATGCAGCAAAGGATCCAGATATTCTGACAATATAGTGGATTTAATTTGCTCTGACTTCAATCAGTGATGCAGCCTCTTCCAGGAGCAGGATGTGTGTGCTACTTCATTACCACTCCCTGTGCTGTCTTGGCAGGTCGGCAGAACCTGATTAGTCAGAAAAGGGAACATACTGTGCGAGAGATGACATTTGCTCAAAATAAACCCTAAAAACATTGCCACCTGGCTGCTTCTCACTAATATCGGAAGCTCTGATTAAAGGTTCAGTCATACAGCTTGTTTCTTTCACCTGACAAACTTTGGTGAAGGAAGAGCTACTGAGAAATTTTACAGTTTTTTTCATCTGAGATAACTATATGAAACAAAGTGTACCCATGTGTAAATCCTAAACAAAAGGGTCCTTTAGTCACTAAAGGGTTCCCAAGGCATAAAAGCTTTCTTTTGTTTGTTTCCTTAATTGTTGTTTATATTGCTAATGCCTCAGATAAGCAAAAACCACTAGATTAACACTTTATTTGAGCCTTGCATCATAAGACTGACATAATCATGTTATAAACGTCTCATGGTGAGTTGTCATGACAGTGTTTGTCCGGTTGTTTCCCTTATCATTACCAATAATTATCATGATAAATGAATTAATATTGGATGTCATGACACTTGCGTCATGCTCTAGTTAGCATGTGTTTCATGGCATTTTATGATAGATGTTATAACACTTCACAAAATAAATGTCTAATGTCTTCTGTCAAACTGAAAGTAGCAAGTATAACACAAGGCTTAATAAACTGGTATCAATGACTGCAAAACAATAAATTGTTTTGGTCAGTTTGAGATGATATTGAACCCCGTTGCGCTTTCGTTCTCATAGAAAACTCTGGTGAGACAGATGCTAAGGGACAATGATCCACATTCTTCTCTTTTTCTCAGGGCCAAATATTGGCAGGTCATTATAGCTAAGGGCCAAAGTGTCAGATCAATTCGGACCCCCAGTGGCAGGACCACCTTGGATATAGGATTCAAATTAGACCATTGCCAAGTGTCTGCTGAGTCTCCTGGATAACACAGTGCTAATTAACTTACTGCATTCATGAACCTGTCACCTCTTTGTATATTATATTACCTCATATATCAATTTAATTCATTTACTGAAGCTGCAGGCACCTGCTATTAAATTCTTCTTGGATATGGATATAGTCAGACATCTTGATTTTAAATATGTCACAACATGCCACATCTCTTTCAACTTAACTCTTGAAGTTGTCTTTAGCAGCAGCTGCCAGAACATCAGACCATTCATCCATCTGTCCATTCATCTCAGTTTCAGCCCTCCCAAATGTAAACATGCTGAAATACCAAGTCACATCTACTGTAGTCAGGCTGGATTTCAGTCTGTGTGTCTTAAACAGGAAATACTATCGGTACACAAGCAGCCTGGCAGCCGGCGCTACATCCGGACTACGAACCCAAGACACCCAACAGATGGGACCCTCCAGTGCCGAGGTGGTGGGGGTGCAGCGAGGGATCCTCCACCCCCATCGATGTGGCCTGGAATCAGCCAGGACAGACATCTGTCAGTGTCCCCAGACAGGTGACTCAGAACCCTCACAGGGCAATGAAATATGTATGAAAGTAGAATGTTATGTCTTAAAAAAAAAGATGGAAAGGTGAAGTGTGGATAATCAATGCTTCAGCCAGTCCTGCTTCTATCGATTATGCATACATGTTTAATTTTCTGCCATTTTGATTCCAGCTTGAATGTCTGAAATTATGGCAAGTACACTATAACATTTTAAAAGCATGAACTAATAAGCTCTATCCACTGCTGTCAGCTTGAATATTACACACCACTCATGATTTTTCTCCACTATCCAGTCTGGATGACTAACACACATCAGCAGCTTTACATTTTCATCTCTGTCTCTCTCTCTCTCTCTCGCTCTCTCTCTCTCTTTTCTCTCGCTTCCAACCTCAGCACTAACGATGTTCGGTTTCAAACCGCGCTGCACAAAACCCCCTACACAAACAACTTCATTATGTTCATATTTGGAAACCGATGTATCAAAGTTTCTCCACTCCAGATGGCACTGGCTGTTATGAACTTTCCAATTAAGTGTGAGTACCTGACCGGGCCTAGCGGATAATTGACCTGCGCTGGCGGTGGAGCAGAGGGGCCACGGGCTAATGGAAGGCAAATCCGCTACCTGGGGAAATGAGTGTATTCACACTAATCCTCTGGCCTGAAGGCTACGGGCTGCTTTAATGGGGGCTCAGAGGGGCCAGCGCATTGTCCACACTGCCTGTCATGAGCACTGCAACACGTGAGACGGCTTCCACTACACGCCTGTCTGTCCATCGCTCTGTCTCACTGTCACACTTTATTGATTTAGAAAAGGGCAGGATTTTAAAGAGCTTGCTAAAATGCAAAATGTAAAAATGTAGAATTATTGGAATTTGAATCATTGCTTTTAAGTCTTTCGGAATAAAAGCTGTGCTTTAAAGACTATTAGATTTTTAATCATGCTTTTGATATCATAATTTTAAGCCTATTAAAAGCAGATGTGTGGTTTAAGGATATCATAATTGGAATTGTGCTGTAAAGGCTACCAGAATCAGAATTCTGCTTTTAGGACTATTGGAATTGGAATCATGCTTTTAGGAATGTCAGAATCAAAACAGTGCTTTAAAGACTGAAACTGAGTCATGTTTTTAGGAATGTCAGAACTGAAATTGTGTTTTTAAGAGTATCGGAATCAAAATCATGTTTTGAAGACTATCAGAAATGTAATCATGCTTTTAACGGTTGAAATCATAATTTTCAGACTATTGGAAGTGGAATTGTGCTTTTATGAATATCAGAATCAGAATCAGATGATCAGAATCTGAATCATGTTTTTAAGATTAGTGGAATCAGAATCATGCTTTTAGGAATATCAGAATTGGAATTGTGTTTTTAAGATGATCAGAATCATGTTTTTAAGGCGATCGGAATTGGAATTGGGTTTTTAAGACTACTGTAATCATAACTGTGCTTTTAGGACTATCTGAATCGTGCTTTTAAGAATACTGGACTTGTAATATTGCTAAATACTGCATAAAATGAAATATATATATATATATATATATATATATATATATATATATACATGTTTTTATGTCATGGATACAAAAGGGTTTTGTTTTTAAGGGTTTTTTTTAGGTTTAAATTTATACTCTAGGTAACTATACATCACGTCATGTCTAAGTCTATAGGTGGTGACCTCTTTTATATAACTTTAATAGAGCAAACCACGGTAACTTCACCTTCCTAGAGGATGCTCTTGAATGAAAGTTAAAACTAATGCAAGCTGAATACCTGTGACAATGTAAGAGTTAGCCAGGTATCTACTGTAAGCTGTAGGATTCACCTACTATAACTACCATATGATAGCTACTATACAATTTTATAACAAGTTTATCCAATCAGTGTGTGCTATTGACATCAATATTTACTAATCAGTGTGACATTGCTGTCTAATGTACAAATCTGTTTTGTTCAACCTTAATAACAGCTGTTATTGGTTGCTGTTGATGTTCACAACTTGTATTTCATATTCTAAGTCTTTCATTTTTATCCCATGCTGATTCGTTTGTGTCTCATGTCCTCTACAGAAATACTAGCTAGCTCCCTTAGCATGTTCTGGTAAGATGGCAAGATTTAAAGAATGTCAAGTTTTTAACTACAATTAAAATAATGATCACAAATTTGAAAAGAAACTATAACACAATTGTTGGAAGCAAGTAACTCCCCAGGTAATGTTAGCTAGCTAAGCTGAGAGAACAATTGAGAACAATTAGCACTACATAAAAATCTCATTTAATTCTTCCTCCTTTGCATGTGATGTAATTTAGACCAATATACAGTAATGGATTTTGTAACTCACTCTCAACATGCCCTCTAAGTAGACATGAAATTTATCAAACTGTACACGTGTTTGTCACTTGAAATATTGCAACACAACATGGAGAGCTCTGCATGACTACAGAACTGTGTGTGTGTATCAGTAAACAGTAAAGTCTAGCTGTGATTCCTGAATGTGGTTTCATGACTCTGCAGCATTCTTTCATGCACAAAAGTTAATGTTTAACAACAGTGAAATGCTCAGCACTCTAAATGTAAATAAGCGGCGCTTTTGTTGGCTGCTCGCTAAGCTGCACCCGGAGCTGTACAGAGTGATTCGGAGGTATTGCAGGAAATCAGGGGTCAGGTTCATAATTAACCTCCTTCACAGGGTGCATTCTCTAAACTCGTCATCTCTCAAACAGCCCGAGAGATGGGGTGCGAAATACTGGAGAAATAGGACAGGAAGTCAAAACACCTGTCTCTGATGGATTCAGCCTTAACTGTGCAACTGTTGCTTCCATGTTTTGGTCTTTGAAATTAGCCAGAAAATATGTTAATACAAATGTGTGTGGAATATAAGTGTGGAAAGCCTTCACATGGTGAAACTTAGACATTTTCTACTATATATAGATTCAGATTTCCTGAAATGATTGTTTTTTTTCCTGTTGCATTTATTTCAATCAGTAGAAAAGTTCTAACATTGTTATAAGTATGATTACCTCCAAAAAGGAAAATGGAGAAAATTGCATTGACTGTGGACATTTTAACAGACGGATTACAAACTGAATGAATTAGGCTTATGCCCAATTTGCTATGTCACGTAGCTATCCAATAACTTAATCAAAGTGTGACGTTCACTGTGTGATGAAAGATTTTAGACATCATTAGACAGAGTGACTGTTTTATCACCACATATGTTAAACTTATGGTAAACACAACATATGCTTTGCAGGATGACAGCCAGGGCAAGAATCGAAAGTTAATAATGATAACAATTTGCACATTCAATTCAATTCAATTCGATTTTATTTGTATAGTGCTTTTAACAATGGACAATGTCACAAAGCAGCTTTACAGAAATATATAAATTCAGGATATAAATTTTACATTTATAAATTTATCCCTAATGAGCAAGCCAGAGGAAACAGTGGCAAAGAAAAACTCCCTGAGAAGACATGAGGAAGAAACCTTGAGAGGAACCAAACTCAAAAGGAACCCATCCTCATCAGGGTGACACCGGATAGTGCGATTATAAATAATTCCCTTCTATAACTGTGTGCTACATGGTTAAAAAGTGCAATTGTGTAACAATGAAATGCATTGTTGTTTCCACATTAAATCTATTTTGTTGTTATCAACTGTTCACTGGTGGAGTGCAAAACTGTTTGTGGCAATTGTAATCCTTAAGCTATTATAGCAATTGTACTAAGCCATCGTAGACATAATTTTTGGTGAAATATATTTATTTTCACCAAAGTATGTTATAAGCAGAAAAAACAAATTTGGCCAAAAAGTGATTTCATCTTTTTTTGGTTCTTTGCCAGACATTCAGCTACAACAGTATCCGATGGGGTTTTCCCCAAACCACCACATAATTACACAGTTACATGTAATGACAATGTCTTCTAAAATGTCTTCTCTGTTGGGTTTTACTTTTATGAGCAATCATATAGTAATGCTGCATTCAAACGGTTCCAGAAACTGGGAAATTCTCATTTTGCACTCAAACAGCAAATAAATCTGTATTTAGAAGTCTGGACTCAAGTTTAGAACTTATAACCTGACCATTCACTTTTTCTGGCAGTGAAAGCTGATGAACTTGCAGGTTCTTGCATGTTTTCAGTTCTAGTGATGTCAGAAGTCCAACAGGAAGTTGGTAAAGTGAAATCTAGACTTTCAGTAATAGTGGATCTGGAGTCTATCATGGGAGCATAAGGCAGGAATACATCCTGAATGGGATTGCAGTCCATCTCAGAGCACCACACACACACACACACACACATTTACACCTAGGGGTAATTTAGAGTAGCCAATCCATTGATTAGCATGTTTTTGGGAGGTGGGAGGAAACCCATTGACACATGGGGAGAACATGCAAAACCCTGCACGTACAGTCACCTGAGCTCTGGATTGAACTAGGGACCTTGAATCTGTGAGACAGCAATACTGACCCTGATAAGCATACAGTCAGTAATAATTATGGTAATTATATTTATTAACATATATATATATAATAATTGTGTTAATTATTTGCCTTTGCTAATTACATATGCATTTCAGTTCTTGATCCCATAAACCAGAAGCGCAAACTTTTTGTAATATACTAAAGAAAAAACCTC
Source organism: Pangasianodon hypophthalmus (assembly GCF_027358585.1). Classification (NCBI taxonomy): domain Eukaryota; kingdom Metazoa; phylum Chordata; class Actinopteri; order Siluriformes; family Pangasiidae; genus Pangasianodon; species Pangasianodon hypophthalmus. The sequence continues at coordinate 28,608,223 of NC_069710.1, forward strand.
TGTGAAAAAGTCGTGTTTATACCTCTGAACACCCAATTGCTCTGTTAATTGCAACATTTTCATTAGCTGCTTTTCATTGGCAGTTAATCTACCTCACTGTGTAGTGCAATGGTGTGACCCGGGGTTATTAGCACTCATCAGTATCACCTCCCTGTCCTGCTTTGATCATGCAGACAGCCAGACAGACCTGCCAAGCCCAGTTCAACGGTTTATTGATGCTATTTTTGCCTCGTCACACACAGTAAGGACTCTGAGCTTTGAATGACATGTACCATAATCTGTCCTCTAATTTGTTTTATTAATATTCAGACATAAAGTTCTGGAAGTGTGCTGCTAAAGAAAGCACGGCTAGTTCGTCTCATTTAGCAAGCCCCTGTGGTGAAGGACTCACGGTCTGTGATGAACACACACTGGCTAGTCTGCTTAATTGAAGCGAAAACTGCAGTGTTTCTCCCTAGCTTGCATATGCAATTATTTCACTGTCTGTCTGTCTGTCTGTCTGTCTGTCTGTCTGTCTCGGCATCTATCAGATGAAGCAGCATAGTGTAACGACTGCTAGCATACAAGACTGAGGAGATACAGTAATGACACAGTGTTGGTGCCTTTTTTAGAGAAAAGAAACTTTCTTAACCTTTTTTAGAGAAAAAAACGCCTGAGTTTCCGTGCTTATGTACAGCGAATTCTTTACTTAATCAGTAGTGGGAATTTTCTAATTCACAGAGTAAAAATTAATAACCACCATGTCGGTTTTTACAAGGTATACTTTTGGCTTTGAGAATGTATTTTTGCCAAACTTCAACATCTATACTGGATTAGAATCCCTTTATTGAAACATTTTCCTTATTTTTTATCCCAAACAAGGACAATTAGTAGTTATGTATGTTATGTGCAGCTAGCTAAATAGGCTAAATAGCTACCAATGCATCATACTAATGTTGCATTCATGAACATTTCAACGTTTCTATTTTTCTTCGATATGTATTTGCTAAATAAATATGAAAGATTATTCAGATTATTGAAAGTTTAATTCATTTATTAACTATGTCTCAGATTTTCAGTGATATTAATAGCACATTTTAAATCCTAACTGAAACATGAACCAAGCACCATGTCTTTTGTGGTTTATAAAACTTTTCAGATATTTTAATACACACACAGAATCCAAACAAACTCTAACTTACTGTCAAGGTCAATTTTTTTCTTTCCAATTTTAAACAGTTGAGGTGGTGTGAAGACTCTGAGGTGGGCAGATTAAGAGAAAATAGAGTTCTTAGTTATATAAATGCTGCAGAAGCAACCATAGGAAACTTTTAAGAAACTCAGCTAATATTACGTACCTATGCACATTTTTACAATTTTCTCTATCTTTTTTAAGAAATACATGTTTCTGTGCTCACTACATAGGGTGTACTTTCTGCACAGTGCACTATATGCCCAGTAGACTGCCATTTCAGATTCAGACACACAAATGAATGACTGCAGTAAGTCATATTTTATATTTATTTAGAAAATTATTATTTAGATGTTTTTTTTAAAAAGGGGAAAATAAATTGTTCCATAAATAACATATATCCATAAATGATATGCATTTATTTAGACCCTTGTTTCTACAGCTAGAAACATCAGGGTGAATTGTGTCTTTACCTAAATTAAGTTTTATTAACATTAGCTGTGTAGTTCACAGGAATTAGAAACTCTTTTAAATCAAACATAATTAAAAATGCAAACAAAATCACTCCAGAGTGAAAAAGTTATTTTAAAAACTACTTAAATGGATTATAAGGTTTTTTTTTTTCATTTTTTTTTTCCTAGAAAGTATAGCCTAAACCTAAACATTTTCCCAATAGGCCTAAATTCCTGTCCAGATTTTGTCACTTCCCACACACTTGTCTATACAATGCATAGGCGCTATAGCCAGGTTTCTGAAGATGGAGTGATGGTAGGAAAATCAGTGTAGAATTTATTTTCCTATGATTCTGCAAGCAGCATATAACACTGCAAAGTTGGAGGATGACGTAATAGCTGGGAATCACGGTAGTAATCTGCAGCATCATATTCAAAGAAAACGTGTTTCACCTTTTTAGTTAGAAGACTGCAGAGGTGAACATTAACAAACATTAGCACTAAGAGGGCAGCTGACAACCAAATGACTCGACCATACGTAAAGAACATTATTAACTGTTCTTTTATCTCATTCCAAACAACTTAGAACTTCCAAAAGCTTGGAACATAAAACTATCATTGCTGTTCAGAATGAACCAACATGAAAAATAAATCCTTTCTACTGCATCATTCAACTTGAGTGGAAAGTCTGAGCTGATGCTTCCATCATTTCATGCATTTGAGCTACAAAGTGGGAAAAAAGAATTGGCGTCGTCATGTTCGACGACTTTTGCTTTTGCGTTGTCTTTGTTTTTTCGTAGTCAGAGGTCGGAGTTACGACCTTTAGTTGAATGTAGTATAATCCCTGGTAGTTTAGTTTGGTGCACTTGCAATTAAAACAGTTGTGTGTTCCTTGAAACATTGACTCACTGTTAAAATATTTTTTTTTTTCCTCCCATTATTTTAATGGCAGTCATGGAAATAGCTTGAGTTGCTTGAATTGATATCAAGACAAGGAAATGACACCAATCCCACAGCCCCTGACAGAACTTTTGTGCATTTTGGTTCTTTTTTTTTCCTGTTTTTTTTAGTTTAGGCCCCAGGACATAGTCAGTGGAAAAAGGCAAATGGTGAGATAAAAAGTTAGAGAATTAAAATGTGGGAAAAGAATGAAGAAGATGATTTTCCCTGCTGTAATGGCTTTTATTTTCAGTCCCTTTTCTTTCTTTCTCTCCATCTTCTCTCTGTCTCTCTGTCTTTCTCTCTCTCTCTCTCTCTCTCTCTCTCTAGCACTGTCTAGTGTATGGTTGTACAGATCTGCTTTCTTTGCCTGCTTTTCTATACATAGCTTGTTTTGGTTGAGGGGCAGGTTCAGTTTTCGAGCCTCATGATATTTTGCTCAACCATGTGGCAATTAGAATGTCAAATCAAACACCATGAAAGCAAAAGACAAAACAAACTTCACTTCTATTTCTGGCATGCTGCGTTTTCTACAAGATCCTAAATGATGGTTGTGGGGAACAGACACAAATCTGCATGCATGCACGCACACACACACACACACACACACACACACACACACAGATTAGCCAGTGAGTGTAAACATGTCAGAAAGTTGACCTTCAGAGACTGTGGCCACATACATCACCCAGCCGAGGCCCATTTGCTGTCCACACCAGCCTATTCGTCAGTGCCTGGCCCTCCCTCTGACCTTTGGAACCGTGAGTAAACACACACACACACACACACATACAAAGTAATCCATACAAGTTAAAGGATATGCATTTGTGCATGCATCCTTGTATATAAACATATACAAACACATTTGTACATATGAACCCAAATACATTAAAATAACATATTTCAATATTAATTGCTTAACATATTTAATATTCAAATACATTCAAATATTAATGAACCAGTAATTTTTAAACATTAGCAGTAGAGCTACACTATGTTTATGTGTTTGTATCACATAAACCATTAAAGGTGGATCATCAAGAGGAAATATAATTTTTATAAATTATGTCATGGTTTTTTATTGTAGATATTTCTGTAACTATTTCTCCCACACACATCCATTTTCCATACCGCCTATCTTACACAGGGTTGCGGGGTAACCTGAAGCCTATCCCAGGGGACTCAGGGCACAAGGCAGGGGGACACCTTGGACAGGATGGTAACCCATCGCAGGGCACAATCGTGCACACACACACACAGTAGGGACAATTTGGAAACACCAGTTAGGCTACAACGCCTGTCTTTGGACTACGGGAGGAAACTGGAGTACCTGGAAGAAACCCCCGAAGCACAGGGAGAACATGCAAACTTTGCACATACAGGGGAGACAGGATTCAAACCCCCAGCCCTGCAGTTATCTGAATTACATTAGATTAAACATGCACTATTTCACAAATGCTGTTTAATTTCAGTAAACACACGAACACACTGCGGTATGTAATGGCTTCTCTCCAGCCGGGAGTGATTTGCGTGGGGTTCACTTCGGGATGCGCTGGAATTTGCTGCAGTTAGGAAAGGGCTAATGAGTGACAAATGACTTCATTACGGGTCACTTCCTCTGAGGTCATCAATCTGGGACTCATCTGCCATCCATTGTCTAATCAATCCACCACAGTTATGCAGTACAGGAGCTGGACACACCGACACCGAGCCGGGATTTCTATCAGACACGGAAGTGTCTCTACTTTACATCTTGAGCTTGTAATTTTTAAACTCACTCTTTGTCCTTCACTATATAAGAAGTTTAATTGAAGATATTTGTCCTATATATACTGTCTATGTTCCTTTCTTCTGTGGTTCTGCAAAGAAGAGAGCTACTAGAACAGTGTGTGTGTGTGTGTGTGTGTGTGTGTGTGTGTGTGTGTGTGTGTGGAGGGGTACAAGGTGCCCCCCACAGATGCCTCCTGATGTGATGACAAGTTCCAAAGCCCTCGTGCACAGCTGGAAGCCCCAAGCCCCAGACATCTGAAGCGTCCCCCCACCTCGCCCGACCAAAACCTCTCAGACAAGCAGTTTGTACCCTACTCGTATGCCCTCTCTCTCTCTCTCTCTCTCTCTCTCTCTGTGTATCTACCCTACTGTAGCTCATTTGAAAAAGAATGAAAAGTCCTTCTCTGTTACTCTCTCAGAAGAAATACTGTATGGAGGCTAATTTCGGATGCAAAGAACATCATCAGATCCCTCAGGTAGTTTAAAAGCCACCAAAGACACTAACTGGGTTTATTATTTGTAGAATAGGACTAAAAAAAGTGGAAAGCAGAAGCCAGGCTAGGTTTTTGTCTCACTATTAATTCATTCAGGGTGGAGCAAAAATCAGGTGATTACATGGCATGATCATGATGTGTGATATTTGAAGAAATAGCTAGTTTGTTTATTCACAACTGTGCCTTTAAGGAATTTAATAATAATAATAATAATAATAATAATAATAATAATAATAGATTATTATTATTATTATTATTATTATTATTATTATTATTATTTTGCATATATTATTATGCAAATGAATATTTTTACATTTATATTTGACTTTGCTTTTTATTTTTCAGAAAAAAAATACACCATAGCCTTTCCTCTTGTTTTTATTACCTGACATTTCTGAGATTTGCAAATTCATGGTTCACCTACCTAAACTCAGCATGAAGCTAAATTAATTGCTACCTCTTTTCCCATTCAAGTGAACTGGCTTTTATTTTTCAGCAGGCAAATTTTATTTATATTTGGTCTGACCACTGCTTGAGGTATATTATTTTGGGAAACGTTTCTGCATCATCAGCTCAAAGCTTCCAACAGTATAAAATCCATGAGTTCAAATCAAACTTTGTGAAGCAAAAAGACATTTTCATTTGGGTAACTGACACGAATGTTAATGCAAATATTTTAATCCCATCACTTTGCATTAAACACTTGAGCCTGAGCTTAACATATGTTGGGCCACTTAAGTATGCTTGTAGGAGTGGAACTACTTCAGCAGCCAGAGACGCTCACAAACACAAGAGCCTGCTCAAGGAGGGCAATTACAAACTCCCCGGGGGGGGAGAGATATATCCTTTCTTTAATCGTTCTTTTTTCATTTATTCTGTATATAGTGCCTTTATAATGTCATTAATTTGTATACATTGTTTGCACTATTTTTTTGTTTGTTTTGTTTATTTTAATCTAATAGTATTTTATTTTGTTTTGTTTTGTCTTTTTGTCTTTTATTTCTCCTGTTTTTACTCTACCCTTCCTTTGTAACTGCTTTGGCAATACAAATGTACAATTATTTGTAATGCCAATGAAGCACATGAAAACTGATAACAAACTAGGGGGAGAAAGAGAGAGAGAGAGAGAGAGAGAGAGAGTGGAGGAGGGTGAAGTGGGTGAAAAGGGTTAAAGGTCAAAGAGAGCTGCTTCCAATCAGTGTTGTTTAAGCAGCTGCCCTGCCAGAGCTAGGCCACTCAACAACATAACGCACTGTGCAGCCTTTTAGCTGAATGGATGGACGGAAGAATGGCGGGAGGGAGGAAGGGAGGAAAGAGAGAGGAATGTAGTGAGGAAGGACACCAATTAAGATGGAATGGGGCCATCAGTGAGTCTCTTCCTCTTGGAGAAATTGCTGCCACACACACTTATAAATTCCAGCAGGGATCTGTAAACACCACGGTCATTAAATGATGACATTTTAAAGAGTATTACTTAGATTATTTCAATTTTATTCAATTTCATGCAGATGAATTTGTGAGAAAAAGTATGAACACTAACCCCACCTTGAACCCTTTCTTTAATAACTTTTCCTACGTATTGAGATTTGTGGATTGTTAAAAATCTTGCAAAAAAGTGTGAGACAATGTTGCATTATTTAGCAGAATTCTTATAATGAAACATACATGAATGAATGCTGAACTATACACTTATTAATCAGAATGGTAAAGTATTTTCAAATTTATTATGTAAGCGATACACTTTGGGACATGGCATTTTAGGAAAAAAAAATCAACAATGAGGTGGTGTGATGCAGCCTGATATGAAGTGGAGTAACTGTTACCATCCAGAAATTGATTATTTAGCCATGTGCTGAACCATTTTGTCTAATACCATGGAAATTTTCTAACATTAACAATTTTTTTTATTAATTAAAGAATGACACGTCATACTTTTTATCCACTTACAGTTACGTTTAATGTTTTTAAACATCTGCGAAACAATTCCTGTTATAACACTCTTTTTTTCTCTCTCTTGAAGTTAATAAGATAAAATATTACTGAAAAACCACAAAGTCCTCTGTCCTGAAAACTTGGCAGAAAGCTTTTTAAGCTCTGACTGTTACAAAGCGCTGACACTGGAGACTCCTTCCAAAAACGCTAAATAAACATCTCCTGACAGAAAAATTCATCTTATCAACAAAAACACATTTTAAATCTGTTGAGGTGGAGCATCTGCCAAACAAGTCCCTGTGTAATTGTTACTATGGAACTGATAACGTATTAAAACAAGTGGATTAATATAAAGCTTGCAGCTGGGACTACTGTCAGAGCTGCTATTGTAGAAAATTAATCAACAACTTCTGACCAATCAGATTTGAGAATTCAGCAGCGATATGGTATAATTCTTTTTAATGAGATAATAATGGTGCAGGAATTATTCATGTAAGAAAAAAAATCCCCATTTAAATGAATATGTTGGCCTACATCTGTGACATGGAGATGATTGCTTTCCAAATGAGCAGAAGGCGGAAAATAAGACAAGTCACATATTTTATTCACCATCGCAATTCTCCTTCCCTAAAGTTGTAATCTTCCGTGTCCCATAAGCCTGGATAAATAGGCCTCATTTGCATTGAAAAGACAGCAAGACTGACAGCAATTTAAGAATTATGCTGAGAGGATTGGATAAGTGCTGGGAGCTGCCCAGCTCACGTTGCTCCAGCTGTTACGTCCAAGTGTCTTACATCTGCCAGAGTGACAGTGGGGTGGAAGCACAGTGTTGTTCTGTTTCAACTTGTTCTTAATCAGCAAATGGAGGGTTGATCCCATGTCCTGGCTTTCCAACCTCACACCTCCTTTCCTCTGCTCCCTTTCAATGCAAATGGTGCGTAAATAAATCCAATCTAACCTGCATTGTGTGTAAGCCTTGGATTCCCAGACGGACTGGTACGAGTCACTGGGTAGTATTGGTTTTGCGTTCAAAAGGTGGTCCAGAGACCTTTTCCTGGTTGTAATCCAAGAGTTTGTTTGAGTTGGGAGTGGATTAGGGTCACTGAGGCACGTCGGGGTGAACTTCACAGACCACCATGGATTATTGTATCCAGGGTTAAGCATTATGTGGATGCAGAATATTGGTAGAAACAACCTCATGCGAATTTGATCAGAGCAAGTTTGATCAGTGATTTTGTCAAATTTCATATGAACCAAATAGTATTAAATAGAGCAATCACTAAACCCCGCCCCTAACCTTCATCTTATGTACTTTTTCACACAATCTGAGCCATGCAAATTCTTACAAACATACCCAATAGGACATTTCTCCCTGAATCTCATGAACATATGACATAAAAGCTATTAGTTCATATCTTACATCTTACACATCAAGCCTTCTTGTCTCACATGATCTGGGAAAGCAGAAACTCTTTTTTTTTTTACTTTACAGCTCTCCACTGAGGCGCAGGCCAGTGCTGGTTCAGAATACCAATAAACATTTTAAAGAATCAGGCTGCATTTTCACTAAACCCTTGTATTATCTGATGCCTGGAGTTTACTAATGAACAGCAAATAAAAATTATAATCATTTTTTTGTAATCACATTAAATATTCAGAGCAAAAAAGGCATTTGCATGGTCAAATATGTATGTTAGTATTATAATGGATGAGGCTAGCATTAGGTATTTAATTCTTGAAATAGAATACGGGAGCAATTTTGGGGAAAGCCGAATCAAATAAAATGGCTGGAGAACGGCAAAACCTCTCACTGGTTAAAAATACTCGGTGCAAAAAACTGTGCCATACATACATACATACATACATACATAAAAAAATAAATAAATAAATAAGACTTAAAACTTTAAAAAATGTAAAACTTTAAAAACCTAAAATCAAATCTTGTAAGCACCTTTAAAAATAAAAACTTAAAAATACTTTTAAAAAGTATTTATTTTATTAACAAAAATATTATTTATCTTTAAAAAGTATATATTTATGCATTTATTTATCATGTAAATAAAAGTGATTTTTACATTTGGTGTATCATCCATGAAAATTTGGTCTTTGGTCTGCATTAGACATGAAACTCCACATTTTGAAAAGTATTAAATTTTATTAAATATGTAAATATGATGGAAATACAAGAAAGAACCAGAAGTCACTGGAAAAGCACTAATAGCGGTTAGAGGAGGAGAAAACGAACTGTATAATGCTTTTCCTGCAGTCACTGTACCTCAGTTACGTACACTAAAGATAACAGGATAGTGCAGTGGACAGCTGAGTGTATTGTCTCAGTGGAGAAATTTGTGACCATTTATGAACGTTTATAATTTAGTGGACCCAACTGAAAAATACTGCAACAAAGCCATTCACTGTATAAAATAATAATAATAATAATAATAATAATAATAATAATAATAATAATAATTGTCTGTAGTTTAGCAACTTTAGTTTTCTAAACATAAAACATGGTTTATATCCAGTAACATGGATGTGTGTAAATGATTTAGCTACAGGCAGCTCATCAGACCAGAGACTAGCTACAGAACTAGAGATATTAAGTCAGAAAGGGAAGAATTTTTAGAGAGTTTCATAGATTTTTCATTTCATTTACCGTCTCTGGTGTGAATAGTGAAGTGAGGAAATGGTTTGTTCCAAAAAAAAAAAAGAAAAAAAAAAGGTTGACGATAAAAACACATTGTTTAAAGACAAATGGACAGAAGAATGCATTTATCCTCTAGTTCAAAACATTTACATCTTTTCTGTTTATCCATGAAGTGCCAATATTAAAAAAAAAAAAAAAAAACATGACCAAAAAATCTTATTTATAGCCATGAGCTCCCCAATAATGGTTAAAAACTAAAATGTGGTCATCATCAGTCATGTTACATTGATCATCCTGCACTTGGAATTTTAAGCATGGAATTTTATGCAGTCATAATTTTAAATTTAATATCCTTGAACTAGACCAAAGTAAGTGCACTTTAAACCCCAAAACAAAAACAGCAGTGAGATCTGCTGAAAAATAACCCGATTTTCTAACAGGTCTTGTGTGAATTTAAAAGTGGGCGTGAGGAGGTTTTCAAAGTGCGTTGAGTTCAGTCATTTCCTTAACTACATGTGACAGGGCTGTTGATGTGCGGAGACACAATTGTGGGTCTGAAGATGTTGCACACGCTTTGAGGTTACACACAGCTCTCTGTTTTCATGACTTCAAGTTGTGAAGGACTATTTTCTGCTGATGTCAGTGTACAAAATTGTTCTAAAAAAGGGCCTCCAATGAGACGAAATAATCATGTTGGGGCTTCAAAGCATAATTTTGTCCCAAACTTTGAAACCTCAACCCTTTGAGAATGACATTTACAATAAACCCCAAGAATAAAGATAGCAGTATTCCTCTGCTGTCGATTGCCACTCTGGGGGAACGGGGATACAATTAAGGCAGACACACTGTCTACGCAACAAAAAAAAAACAGTTTTATAATGGCGTGTGAGAGTAGCCGACTCTGCAGGCCCTTTGGCAGTGCAATTACAGGTGGAGCCTGTGTCGTCTCGCTGGATCAGGTTTTTTTGTGAGGTGGAGCTTGTGTTTCAGATAATATACGTCTATTCTAATCAGACCAAAAAAGCATAGATGTGTCTGTGTTTGTGATTTCTCATCTCTCTCATCTGAGGTGCCACCACGTGCATGCTCTGAAAACCACAAATCCAACACCAAATCCCCTTTATCATGGATCAGACTTTTTTTTTTTTACAACAAAAACACACATTACATTGTCTAACTACGAAGACATGTCAAAAATTCCAGCTCTCGACACGTGCACTGAAGCCTGTCAGCAGCCACGTTGCACCCTTGTTGGCCAATTAAGTAAAACTGACGTGTAGATTGCCACGCTGTCACGGCCGGCTGCTCCTACACTGCGCTCTACAAATCACACTGACATTTGCGCTTGTTTGTATTATTAAAGGGATCTTCATCAAGGATTTACTTTCCCCATAAAAAAAACGGTTATAAATATTGAATGTGACAACAATCTGGTGTCTTCAAACATATCATATGTGTCAGAGCTGGTTTTTGCCTGAGGTGAAACCTGAGAATTTAAAGTTTGTGGAAGTTGTGTTAGCTACGAGGTCTGTTAGAATGAAATGATAATTCTGTAAACAGATGCAGACTATTTTTTTAAACTTGTGATTAAAATGTATCTGCAAGCTGATTCGTTTTATTTTCATTCATTCATCCATTCATCTTCAGTAAGCATTTTATATTGCTTTTATATTTATATTATAAGCCCTTTATATTGTGATGCGTATTTAGAATTTCTATACTAAATAGCTGAAAAGTCTTATATACTGTATATATCATATTCATCTAGTAATATTGAAATCAAGCAAATTGCTGGTCTCAAAGCTCCATAAATGATAATCATTCTACGTAACTATGTTAAAAAAGTTTATTCATATCTTAATTGGTTTAAAATGTGCTGTATTTTTTTTAAATAAAGTCCACTTTGGTTGGATTTTGTACCCACTGCTTCATTGGTAAAGCATGCAGTACCAGAACTCCAAATTCCAGCAAGTGGACAGGGAGGGAAAACGTCCCAGAACAGTGCTCCAAGCGATTCTCATAATACAGTACATAGCAGATCTGCTAACCCCGAAGGGGAATAATACATAGCCCAGTGCCTGGGGGTTACTGTAAAACCCTGTATATAAGCACACCCCGAGTTTCTCCCACAATGGGCTTGACTGCACTGCTTGAACCAGCCAATCACTTTCTAATTATCATTAGTGTTAACATTATTTGTAAAGTGTTTTTAAAGACTTTAACACCTAGTTGTAGGCCTCAGTGTTTTCATACCTGTTGTTACTAAGTCTTGCACTCTGTTAAAGTCTACCTGGTCACTGATCTCATTTCTTGTTTTATAGTTTTACGGTTATAGTCTTTGCCTAGGTCAAGTTGTTTGGTGATCGCCTGACTCTAGCCTGCTTCCTTGTGTACGATTTTGCCTATCAATTTGGTGTTGTTGTTAAGCTTTTCTAATAAAGCTGTCTTACCCTGCACTTGCATCTGTATCTGCTGCCATGACAATAAATACAGCATGATTAACTAATACTATTTATGTACATATCTAATATTAGCTAAGCAAAACATACACTGACAGATTTTATTTCTCAATAATGACCTCATAAAGCTTCATTTACCTTGACAGAAATTGAAGAAGCCACATCTTTCAAGCAAGAAAATTGAGATGAGTGATCATTAATGTGAGATGGAGGAAGGGGGCGGGGCTTCCAGGTGATCAGTTCATATCAGAGAGCTCGAAACATTGTTGTTATTGGGGAAGACAGAAGACTCCTCTTCTTGTGTAGTTTTAAGTGGTAATTCACAGCAGAGTTCTCCAATGTTAAAATACGTACTTAAAGGTTGCCAGGTCTGCTCTAGTGTTGAAAGCCATCGTATTAAAGAGCTAATAGCATGGGTAAGGTGACAGCAGTACAACGAGGGATTGCAACCGTAACCTTTCAGTGATGCCATGGGAGGATTGGAGGAGTAAACTGCATATTTTATATACGTTAAGCTTCACAATATGTGTTTAAGCTCACAACAAAATTTTTTCTCACAGCCCTTTAAACAACATAACACGAATCTAACAACATGAATACCATTATCGATCAAAAGAGACGTTCTTAGCTTGTCTAATTATTCAAATTACTCCACAATGCACTCATGTAATTTACAGCCTCCTCCTGATGTCAAGATTTGTTCTGTTAGTCTGTGGCAGTTCGGTGTCCGTTCGGCTGAATTTTCTGAGTGATGGGCCAACTAGTTTTTAAGCATCTTGTTCTTTAAGAAATGACAGCAAAGTCAGCTGCAAGAAAGTCTTCAGACACATAGAGAATGATCATTCAGTAAATGATTGCATTATTACTTTATTTAATTCAAAATAATTCCAGGCACTTCAAATCTGTGAGAGGTGCCGGATCCTGTTCCAGCACAAACTGAGTACTATTTATACACTATGCTGAATGTAAATACAGTGCAAAATGCCCAGTGTAGGCACTGTTATAATTCCTGATCCCTGAAATAACATCAAATCCATCACTTAATATCATAGCTTAACTGCTCATAAATCTTAGGGGTGTTTTTTACAAAGGTTTGAAAAATAACATCATGTCCATGTCTGATTATTTGTTTCAATTTGTTTGATTATTTGTTTCAATTCCTATGAATTGTCTGTTGTAAGAAAGGTCTTTGAGAAGAATTTTTAAATTGGCTTTTGTAAGAAAGCTCTACATAAACTAAGGCAATGCACACACACACACACACAAGCTGGTGTAACGTGGCAGTTTTAATTAAAAGAGTGGTTTAGCAAGTGAGCTGAGGTGTTGAGTTACACCAGGCTGTAGCTGAGAGGAAGAAAAATCGAGCTGGGCTCAGTATTTTTGTGCGCCTCTTACTTTTCTGGTTACTACAGCAATATGGACTATTTTAATACAAACCCTGAATGTGCTCAGCAAGATTCACTCTTCAATAATACATTACCTACCTAAAACCCCAGGCCTCTCTCTCTTTCTCTCTCTCTCTTTTTCTCCTCTCTCACTGTCTGTCTCTCTTCTCTCTCCCTCCTTCACGCACTCCTTGGCTCTCAGGTGGGCTTTGGTACATTGCAGGCTGAGAGGATAAGAGCCGTATTGATCAGCCTGCTGGAACACAGCTAGTCATCAGCAAAGTGGAGGGGCAGTGAGGCACTTAGGGGAAAACACAAACACACGCTGAAAGACAGAGAGAAAGAAAGCTAGAGAAAGAGAGGGGCAACACATGATTTAAACCTTTGTACAGAACATAGACTTAAGCAAATATTCCTTGTGGGTCATGAGTCATTTGTACACATGCACATGTTAAATAAAAACACTCCCTCACAGATATGCTGCAATCTGTAAGCAACTTTTTTTATTTTGTAGTTTTAGACTCCTCTATATTAGACTGCAAGCTTAACTTTCAGCTTTATTATTATTATTATTATTATTATTAATAATAATAATATTAATATCACAGTGCTACTGAACGCTTTATTCTGATTGGTCAGAAAGTGTTGACTAATTTTCTATAACAGCAGCCCGGACAAGGTTTACATTAATGCACTCGTTCTAATATGCTATTGTTTTTAAAGTAAGAGTATGTATCTGGCAAACGTGCCGCATAAACGGATTTTAAAAAATCATTGATTTGATAACGTTTTCTGTCAGGTGACTTTTATTTAACATTTATGGAAGGAGTGTCCATGCTTTGTAACAGTCAGAGGTAGTTTTCCAACATGGGAAAATCTTCAAGATGGAAGGCGTACCAGTTTCTCTGTAACATAATAAGTTGCATTTGCTGTATTATTAATTTCACAAAACAGAAAAACAGAGAGGCTGGTGAGGGAACGAGTGTTTATAGCTGCTATAACGCAAGTGATAAAAGGAACGAACTTTGAGGAAATTCCACAGTATTAAATATAACCATAAATGGATTAAAAAGAAGTAAAATACTTGGGGACATGCGATTTTGGGAGCTTCAGGGTGATAACAGTAGCTCATTAAAAAAATGCCATTGATTTTTTCCTTATAACAATGTGTCCTGAAGTGATTCCTTACATAACACATTTTTAACCTACAACATGGTGGGTTACACACACTAACTCTTAACTTCTTAACTTTATCCACAGCAACACACACACACACACATACACACACACCCCTTACGCCCACAGCCACAGCAGCCCATCCCTGACAAGCCTCCTTAATGACTGACACACAATGCCTTTAACCCAGACCTGAGCACAATGGCCTACAAACCAGATGGCAAATTAGCAGCGATTGTTCAAAAACAATACAAACCACAGCGAGCGGGTGAGGAGGGGATCTGCTGCTCCTGCTGCTGTCTTCACACAATAAATGTTTCCCTTGGTGGCCGGTTTTCCGAGAAGCTTCCACATAATGACAGGCTGCTAATAAGCATTTCTCAGTCTGAATCCCAAGCCATTTAATCCACATGCTATCTGCCATAAGTATGTCTCTTTTTCTCTAAATAACTTTGGACCCTGGCTGCTTGTAGCAGGTCAACATGGTGTCACACTTGCAGATTTATTGTAATTTCCATGACTCAGTTCATGTGAAATGCTGAGAAGGTTAAGGTTAGGGTGAGAGTTTGGAGTTGAGATTTGTACATTTTCTTCATATAAAATCAAACAAAATCCAATCTTATCATCCTTGCTCGTTCAAATGCATGCACGTTTTTCTTTAGAAACAGATTAATCAGGCTTGAGCCATTTATCCGTTTATCTGTCATGATTTTTTGCTGTAAATAATTTTGGATCCTAAATATCTGTTTCAGGCCCAAATGGATTTACTCTTGCAAATTTCTCACAACTCATACGAAATCATTTTTATGAAAAGTTATAATGGTCATGCTTAAGGTTAGGAGTGAATTTAGCGTTTCTTACTTGTTCGAATACAAATTTATCAGGTTTACAGTGTGTCTTTAATAATTTCAGTGACTTAAAAGCTGATACCTAGAACTCTTATTTTATGGGTTTTATAATGCTTTTTAAAAAATGTTATATATTATTAAAGAAAGCATTTTTTCTTATTTTTTCTCCCCAGTTTTTGATCATTCTCCAATTCCCACCCACCAGCCAGCTTTCCCTTATCATAAAACATCTACCAACCGGGGAGAGTGAAGGCTAGCACATGCTTCATCTGAGACATATGAAGCCAAGCAACATCATTTTGAACGCTGTTCATGCTGCATCACAGCACAGCGTAACACACTCAGAGGAAAGCTCTGTCCACCCTTTTCTGCATGCATAAGCTTACAAATGACTATGATTGGCTAGTGTTGCTGATTGACAGGTGAGAGAGTATGCCGCTCCCACCCAGACAGCACTCTCTCTTGATTCCTGGCCATGGATAGCTATGGCATCATTGGGATACAAACTCGCGACAAATCTCCCGACCATAGGACGAGCACAGGCACCAAGAAAGCATTATTTCAAATTGAGAGAAATCCAGATTTTTTTTCTTATCTCTTAAAAAGCACATTTAGAATACAACCACTACATTGTATCTATTGTATGATAGGACAGAAGTAGCTAATGGGTGAGAAATGGCAAAACCCAAATTGGGAAAAATAGGCAGTTTAAAATATTATCTTGTTTTAATTTTATAGTTTGTCACTTCCATGGTAATGATCAAAAATTCAAATCTTCATGATTGTCCAATTAAATGCTCTCTAGAACTATACATGTCCCTCCCCTGGAGGCAGGTCTTGCTCTATAGTAGCGACTCCTTAGCAGTAAACATGGCTCGTCTAAGTGTTTTTGGCTGTTTATCCCTTTTCCAAGTATCCCTTGTAGGGCTATAAGGGCTGATGTCCAGTCTTGGACATGAGTCCAGTCTCAAGACCTTTTCTGCATTCACCTGGACTTAGGACTTATTAGCATTTGTACTTGGACTTGTCTTGGTCTTGACCTTTTGTATGCAGTTTTTGTATTAAGTTTGACAAGAAGTAATACTTCTAGAAAACATAGCCTAATGTTTGGTGCAATGCACAAATGAAGCCAACTAGCAGAAGTAAAGGCTTGGCCGCAAAAAGGATTTGATGGTTTTTAGTCTCGATCTTGAGTCGGTATCACTTTCATTTGGACTTGATTTTAACTTGGTCTTGATCCCTTAAGACTCAGTCTTGACTTGATTTCAGCTAGTTGTGGTCTTGGACTTGTCTTGGACAATGGTGGCCTTGACTACAGCTCTAATCCCTTGAGAAAAAAAGTGGTTGGAGTTTATTCGTTTTGAAGAGGGTGGAACTTGTACAAGGTCACGGTTATGTGACACTTTTCTGAGGTGTTTTACTGACCTGGGGCTGTTCACTACCAGAATTTGTCACTTCCTCTGACTGCGTGAGAACGTGATTCTGTCTTTACACACCATCAGGTCATCTCTGTCAGTAAGAGTAAGTAAAAGCCCCGTTAATCTATTTGCTGTTGTGCATATTTAGCTAGCATGCTAAGTTTGTTTAGATTCAGTGGGAGCATGAACACTATTAGCTTGAACACTACTGGCTGTTGTGTAAGTTATTCAAACACTTCCAAATGACATCACTCTGACTTCCTGTTTCAGAGGAAAATGCATCTACATATGGAATGAAATCACAGCTAAGAAGCCATTTCATAGGGACTTTTCTTAAGTTATTTTTTTTTTAAGTTTTGACCTAACATAGACAGCCAAGTTTTAATGAATGTTCCTACTGTTTCACATTTAACATATTTTTCAGTGTCCTGTATTACTTACAGCTCATCTTTTTCTCAGGCAAAATTGCAATTTTACCCATAACCTTTGCTTTACAATTAAATTATTATGCAATCATGATTTATGTCTGGGATTTAGTTCCCTGGTTGCTCTCTGGCCTGAGCCACGCTGCATTAGCACTCAGTAAATGCACCATCGCCTGAGCCAGACTGAAATGAAAAATCGCCTGTCCTTTGGAGAGCAGTGTAGTGTGATGGCTGCAGACCCTGATGAGGTAGTTCATTTGTGCTTAAATTTAGCACTAACAGGATCCATCAGACCACATAATGGCAGCTTGCTCAGCCATAACAAACCATGGCTTATTTTAGCCTTCACTCTGAGAAGGCTTGGGAATGCGTGGCTGATTTTAGGCTTTTTCGAATTTTTTTTTAAGCTAGTCGGTAATTTATTACTATTAAAACATAAATCAAAAATAAAGTATAACGACATCCATTACGACCATAAAGTTACTTTTACAATATTACAGCTCTCTTTTCCAGAACATACAATTATTCTGTTTGGCCTTTATTTTGTTTGGCCTTGTTTAGCATGCCAGCACACTAAGAAGCTAACTTATTAATGGAAGTTTCATCAGGCCTTGGAGAGGGGATAGGAATTTCAGCAAGACCAAGATGTTACAGCAGGGTGATTCTGAAAAAACAGACCCAACATGCGGTTGGACCCCCCGAAAATCATTCAGGTCTAGCTGTAAGGCACTAACCGCTTTTCCACTTCTGTGTTGGTGCAGAAACAGTAGGACTGGTTAGAGAGAGAGAGGGACCACACAGCCAGGTCACGAAGACACGGAAAGCTGGAACTGAATCCAGCGAGCAAACATTAACACAGCCAACAGAAACCACTGCACCCTTACAGTGCTATTACAGCTAATCATCTCACAATTTACTTTAAGAATGATACATTACCACATGCTGTATGTATTGTACATTTAGGGAGGTGCTAATTCAGTCGCAGGGCTTTGGTTAAATGTTTTCATTGTCTAGTAATGTAATAAAAATAGACGTTTTGCATGATGTGAGGTTTTAGCATGCTAGATTCAAGTCCATATATTTGCTAACATGGCCTGCAGTTCGTTTATTCTAACAGTTCTTTTTAGCTGTATGGTAACAAATCTACAATTTGTCTTTGAAACCAGTACCAAGTGACCATACTGTAGTCTTGCAAAGCCAGACTTTTAGTTATTTCTAGAGAATCTGGTACTTTTGTCACTAAATGTAGCCAAGAACTGCCTACATTAACAGGAAGACGTCATGTGAATGACACCGTAAGTGACCAACCACAGACTTTTCCTGTGGCCTGGCAGCAAACTTGCAAAAGTATCACATTTACTCAGCACTAACTTCGTCAAACTTTTAAAGCTGTGGGCTTTAAAAAGTGACTATATTGCGGCCTTGACTTTTTTGTTTCGTTTTGAGGGATCCAGATGCATACACCTACTCTGAAGCTGG
Organism: Pangasianodon hypophthalmus; assembly: GCF_027358585.1. Taxonomy (NCBI): domain Eukaryota; kingdom Metazoa; phylum Chordata; class Actinopteri; order Siluriformes; family Pangasiidae; genus Pangasianodon; species Pangasianodon hypophthalmus. The sequence goes on from NC_069710.1 coordinate 28,626,818, forward strand.
CAAGCATTAAAAAAAAATACAAAGAAATACTCCACCTACAGTTCGGATCTGTATTTGTATTTTTTTAGGACGCATTGTCTGTTCAGTCCAAATAATGTGTTTGTATTAAGTTACACCCTTAGTGTATACACAGAAATACAAATTGCCAATCACATCAAAGCCTGTTTATACAGTGTATTCAACCCCCCTTAAAAATCAACAGGTTCGTCTGGATTAACAATGACACAAACACAAATTGTTCCAGCCAGTATTTTATTACAAACCAATATGCTCTTAAAGTAAATTTAAGTCAAAATTCATTATTTGTTAGCATATCTATAAAAGATACTGAAAAATGCTGCTTGCATAACCCAATAATTCAACCCCTCCAGACTAGTACTTGGTAGAATCACCTTTTGCTGCAATAATAGCTTTCAGTCTGTTGGAGTAAGTTCCTAGCAGCTTTGCACACTGCTAGGAAGTGATTTTTTGCCCGTTCTTCATTTTTTTGTTTGTTGCCTGCAATTTCAAACAGTGCCACAGATTGAAAATGGGATTCAGATCCTAACTTTGACTTGGTCACTGTCAAGAACATTCACCTTATTGATTTTAACCACTCCTGCATTGCTTTGGCCTTGTGTTTGGGACCATTGTCCTGCTGAAAGGTAAAGCTTTAGGGTTTTTTTTTTTTTTTTAGCTGACTGAAGCAGGTTCTCTTGTAATATCCAACTTTATTTTGCTCCATCCATTCTCCCTTCAATTTTGACAAGAAGCATCCCCAGAGCATGATGCTGCCACCACCATATTTCACTGTAGGGGTGATGTTAATTAAGTTACGGCCTGCGTGAGGTTTGTACTACACTTAGCGCTTTGAACCTTGCCCAAATACAGTATCTTCACTGGGTCACCCTCCTGCTTTCATATGGCTCTTCTTGAGCAACAGTTTCTTTTTGGCCATCCTCTCATATAATCCTTAATTATTCAGAGCTCTTGAAATGGTTGTCTGGTGCACCTTCACTCCACTCTCAGCCACTGTACTCTGTAACTCCTTCAGAGTGACTTGTTTTTGCACTGAGTTTTGAGGAATGGCCTTGTCCAGGTAGTGCTTGGTGGTGTGATGCAGCTTCCACTTCCTCACTATTGATCCAACAGTGCTTACTGGGATATCCAAACTCTTTTCCCTCTTGTCTTTGTTTGGGTCATGTGCCATAGCTCACCTTGTGAGACAGACAAGTGATGCAAATTTTAACATAAAATAAGCCATTTTTGAATTTGGTGTTGAATAATATACATACACTGATCAGCCATAACATTAAAACCACCTGTCTAATATTGTGTAGGTCCCCCTTATGCCGCCAGAACAGCTCTGACCCGTTGAGTCATGGACCCCTCAAGACCTCTGAAGGTGTGCTGTGGTATCTGGCACCACGACGTTAGCAGCAGATCCTTTAAGTCCTGTAAGTTGCGAAGTGGATCTTCCATGGATCGGATTTGTTTGTCCAGCACGTCCCACAGATGCTCAATCGGATTGAGATCTGGGGAATTTAGAGGTCAAGTTAACACCTTAAATTTTTATGTTATGTTCCTCAAATCATTCCTGAACTATTTTTGCAGTGTAGCAGGGCGCATTATCCTGCTGAAAGAGCCCACTGCCATGAGGGAATACCATTGCCATGAAGGGGTGTACTTGGTCTGCAACAATGGTTAGGTAAATGGTACATGTCAAAGTAAATTCCACATAAATGCCAGGACCCAAATTTTTCCCAGCAGAACATTACGCAGCCATCACACTGCCTCCGCCAGCTTGCCTTCGTCCCATAGAGCCTCCTGGTGCCATCACTTCCCCAGGTAAGCGATGCACACGTACCCGGCTATCCACATGATGTAAAAGAAAACATGATTCATCAGACCTTCTTCCATTGCTCCATGGTCCAGTTCTCGAAGGTGGACGGGGTCGGCATGGGCGGGGTCAGCAGATCTGACCGGTCTGTGGCTACGCAGCCCCACACGCAGCAAGTGTGTGCAGTGTATGACTTACAGCATATGATACAGTATATGCAACTGACTTTTTCACTTGCTGATTAAATAATTTCCCCCTCTTGACAGGTGCCATTGTAACGAGATAATCAAAGTTATTCACGTCACCTGTCAGTGGTTTTAATGTTATGGCTGATTGGTGTATGTGAAACCCACATAGGGCTTTACTAAACATGCACACCACTTGTGACCCCACAACTCCCACAGAACTACCCCTACTTTCTCAGGTATAATTACCTGTTACCTGCAGGGACAAATAGACCAGGATACAAATAGTTCTGGATTCAGATTAGTAACCACATCATGCCATGCTGCACTACAGTGCTATAATTGCCATAAGAGCTGTGTAGTGAAGGAGTTGGTCTGGAGTAGACACCACACTAAGATGATAAATTCCCGAGGTTTACCAAAAGCCTGCAGCTAATTCTTTCCTGACACATTCTTTATTCTTTGATTCAGAGCTGTGTAATCTGAGGCTTATCAGGGGAATCACATGTTTCATTAACTGCTGTATATGCTGGAGGATAGAGCTCTTTTTGGAAAAAGCAATGACACAAATAGAACAAGAATGGAAAATCATACCAAGAACAGAAATCATGCTTCTCTTTTTAGGTTTATGCAAAAAAAGCATCAATTTCCCTCAGCAAAAACACACAACTATGAATTAGAGCGACAGCCCTGCTTTAGGGTAACAGTATCGTTATAGCCTACACCTGTTTGGGACAGCACACCATTTCAAAGCCCATTTGAACTCCTTTGAATAAAGTGTTTTCTTCCTTTCCTCTGTCATCAAATATCACTGATTTATAAGGCACGACTGCATATCATATAAAACTTCATAAGAGGAGAGCGGGAGGGGTGGAGATGCTATACGGACATGAACTGTGAAGGAAAAAAAAAACGCTCCCTAAAGGCACAGTAAACTGTCCTAACTTGTCAGGTTTAATGCTGGTCCACAACGCCCAAAGCATCTTGCTCCACCACACACACTCACACCGACACACCTATACACACACAAACATAAATTCTTTCTTTCTCTCTGTCTCTCTCTCTCTCACACACACACTCACACACACACACACACTGAAATTGTATTTCCTGTTCCTGAATCCACAGTGCAAAAAGGGATGCCTTAGGAAGTGAAACCAATGAATACAGGCAAATTTACCTCACATGACCTAATAGGAATACTTATTTATGATTAATTAACATTCATCCAGTAAAGTTACAGTGGAGTGCCTCAGGACAAAATGAAGACAACATATAGCAACAAGACATTTAGTACAGTGGGTTTCACGGATGTTCATTAATTAGGAATAAAACACATGAATGTGTGATGTTTTAGGAAAATAACTAATGATGGTGTGGTATGATGCAGCCAGACACAGTTATTTTTTCCCATAACAGGACATGCAGAAGTGTTTTATTCCTCTTATACCAATTTTATGTTCAATTTTAATTTATTACTACACAACACATAATGCTTTTTTCTATTTATAGTTACATTTAATGTTGTGGACTGTCAATGAAACAAGTTAGTTCCTGTTATCACTTACGTTACAGCAGCTATAAACAGTCATTCCATTATCAACCTCTTTTCTTTCCCTCTCTTGTCTTTAAAAGACAGAAAAACCCCAGCTTGTTATGTTACCGAGACTTTACAACAAAGTGTAATGTCCTGAAGACATAGGCTAAAGAGGCACAGATTCCTTTTTTCCATTCAAAAAAAAACTATAGGGAGTACAAACTTTTCCACTCAACTGTACCTTACTCTGTAATAGCAGATAATTTTACTTCCTTCAAATATTCATTTCTTTTAAAAAGAAATATTTTTTTAAAGATCTCCCTAAAAAAAAATCTCTAAAACATATAAATGTCTTTAAATGGGTTGAATTTTCTTAAAATGTGTTGGAGGAAGAGAAATTCCAGATAATATTCTGAAAGTTATTATTTGCACTGCACAACATCTTAAAAATCTTAAAACCCTGGCTATAAAAGGATGGTGAGCAACTTTTTTTTGGGCTCTCAAAAATTCCCTTTCCTTCTTTTTCCATTTCATTTCTCTGTTTTGCTTAGAAATCATATTTTTCTCCATGCTACCTGGGTGTCATTTTGGTTTTCTTGGTAACGCTGCTGTTTTCAGCTCCAGCTCCACAGCTGGAGAAACCATGGACCTCCGGGGATATAGACGAAGAGAGATGGAGCTGTCTGGACCTGACCGAGGATCACTGCCATTCGGACGATGAGGGTAAACTGGTTCTCATTCAGGTTTAAACCCAGAACCTTCTCCCTTGTTCATTGTTTTTCTACCATCCATTATTGGGTTTTGTCATGTTCTTGGCACCAGCGGTGCTGAAAAAGCTCTGGTTGGCGGCTGAAGTTTCCTTGTTTGCTTTGCAGCTCTGTCACCATGTCATTTGTCTAAGCGTGGCTAATCCACAGGGATATCAAACAAGAGAGATCACGTAACTGATGGCACTGCCTTTTCTGGCACAGAAGAGTCTAAAACCTACACACCTACATACCATAACATGCACATACACTCACATGGACACAATACACTGCCTTTCTTTCCTCGTGTGTATGTGTTGGCTGAGCCTGTTCAGAAATACCTCCTGCCAAAGGAACTTCCTGTAAAAAAAAAAAGCCAGACATAATTCACTCACAGCCAGAGGAAAGCCCAACATATAACCTGCGCACATACTGTACACCCAGGTGTGAAAGAATGAAGACTGAAAATGGATTTTCATGATCATTCTGGTCTCACATAGGTTTGGAGTACTTTTGCAAAATGCAAGCATGCGTAATAGGGATATGAGCACAGTAGTTCTGGATTATCATCTGTGTTAATGAGTCTGAGCTGCCTTGAGGTCACAATGCCCCATTGGCTGCTACACCTTCCCAACTTCTTCTCTAAACAGCAACCTTGGAAAATACCATCCTCCCTACCTCCCTGCTTTAACCACAGCTCCTTTTAAATGCATGCTACCCACAAAGAATGCAGCTCAATTTGCAATCCATTGAAACCCCATCCTGAGCTTCAAAGTGGGCAGATCTGACATCGATCCAGCTGAAAACATGGCCGCCTGGCTGCGTCTTTGTCAGCTGGACAAACCTCAGTGGCCGTGAACGCTGGCTGTGGCTTTTAGGAAGTGTTCTCAGCCTTGGCGGACCATTCTACCAAAATGGAAAACATTATTACGAGTCAACTCTCTCCTTTTCCTTAGTCAAAGCCCTGATGGCCAGCCCAGCATAAGTCACTCTATGATTTAACCACTGAGGAAAGAAACTCACTGTACAGAGAGGACGCGTGATTCATCCTGGGCAAGAAGCAATCAAACAGCTAAAGGAAGAATGACACATTTGCATGTGTTTGCAATTTGCACGTTATGCCCTTGTGGGAAGTTTGAAACCAGCCTGGTCTTCACCAGAAGGCCTACCGAGCCTTCACTCAGGGGCACTTTCGGGTTCAATTATGGCTGCCATAGAACTGCCATGTGAGGAATAAAACACACCAGAGCATGCTGTTATAGGCAAATAATCAGCTATGGGGTGATGTGATGTGATTTGGCCTGGCACAAATTGAAGTTATTGTTTCTACCCTAAAGTTGAAAATTTTCTAATAACCGCACACCCTGAAGTGTTATTCCTATCAGACCATAGCAATTTGCAGCAACTTCAACTTATTTTTTCACTGTAAATGTAATGATGTCATACTTTTATCCATTTATAATTACATTGAATGTTAAACATCATTGAAACAAGTTAGTTCTTGTTATCACTTATGTTATAGAAGCTATAAACAGTTCCCTCACCAGCCTCTCTTTTTCCTCTAATAAGGCAACAGGCCTCCTTCCTGAAATTAGAAAACTTAACGGAATAGCTTAAGCCTCTGAATCAGAATCAGAAACAGAAACAATTTATTGCCAGGTACAGTAAAGGACACTCTACAGTACTAGGAATTTGTCTTGATGTCAGGTGCAAACACAGAATCAAAGATATAAAGTCAAGGGGGATACAGAAATGAAGAATACAAAAATGCAACACAAAACAAGGGTAAAACAAATACCGAAGTGCAATAGACCATGGTGCAAGATGAACATGCTATATATAAATATGAAATATGTAAACAGCAGACAAGATAGAATAAATTAAATTAAAAATATAAATAGTTATGTACAGAAAAAGTGAGTGTACATAGGAAAAAATATTGCAGCTTCAGAGGGGACAGTGACTGTCAGTAGGTTGGGGAGGGGGTCACCTGGGGGGAATTTGGGCACTGTTCAGCAGGCTGACTGCAGCGGGGAAGAAGCTGTTCTTGCGGCATGAGGTCCTGGTCCTGATGGACCGGAGCCTCTTGCCAGAGGGGAGAGGCTGAAAGAGTGCATGTCCGGGGTGAGAGGGGTCGGCTGCAACCCTGGCTGCATGGCTCCGGGTCCTGGAGACGTACAAGTCCTGGAGTGATGGGAGGCTGCAGCCGATCACCTTCTCAGCAGAGTGGATGACACGCTGCAGCTTGGCCTTGTCCCTGGCCGTGGCAGCAGCAAACCAGACTGTGATGGAGGAAGTGAGAATCGATTCGATGATGGTGGTGTAGAAGTTGATCATCATCTTCACAGGAAGGTGGAACTTCTTCAGCTGCTGCAAGAAGTACAGCCTCTGCTGAGCCTTCTTGGTGAGAGTGCTGATGTTCTGCTCCCACTTGAGCTCCTGGGCGATGGTGGTTCCCAGGAAGCGGAAGGACTCTACAGACGTCACCGGAGTCTCACAGAGGATGACGGGTGGGAGGGGGGCTGGGTCCTTCCTGAAATCCACTATCATCTCCGCTGTCTTGACATCGTTGAACTCCAGGTTGTTCATGCTGCACCATGACACCAGACGGTCCATCTCACTTCTGTAGGCCGACTCGTCTCCATCAGAGATGAGGCCGATGAGGGTGGTGTCATCTGCGAACTTCAGGAGTTTGACAAACTAGTGTCCAGATGTGCAGCTGTTGGTATACAGGGAGAATAACAGAGGAGAGAGGACACAGCCTTGGGGGGATCCAGTGCTGATGATCCGGGAGTCCGAGACATACTTCCCCAGCCTCACGAACTGCCGTCTGTCTGTCAGGAAGTCTGTGATCCACCTGCACAATCAGTCTGGCATGTTCAGCTGTGAGCAGAGCTGAAGTCCACAAACAGTAACCTGGCATAGGATCCTGGGGAGTCCAGATGCTGGAGGATGAAGTGGAGGGCCATGTTTACGGCGTCGTCTACAGATCTGTTGGCTCTGTAGGCAAACTGCATGGGATCCAGAAGAGGGTCTGTAATGTCCTTGAAGTGGGACAAGACAAGGCGCTCAAAAGACTTCATGACCACAGAAGTCAGGGCAACGGGTCTATAATCATTAAGTCCTGTGATCCTCGCCTTTTTAGAGACTGGAATAATCTCTGAAGTTTTAAAACAGGCTGGCACATGGCAGGTCTCCAGTGAGGTGTTAAAAATGTTAGTTAACACCGGAGACAGCTGGTTACAAAGCACTGACACTGGACACTCCTTCTGTAAATGCAAAATAAATGTTTCCTAACAGAAAACTACAACATATCACTAGTGACAAGGTTTTTTTTTTTTTTATATAATCTATGTATGTGGAACATCCTTCATATGCATCTATGTGTAAACTGTTACTATGAATAAGTGGAGTGGAATAGACTTAAAGGTTGTTATTTCCAACAATTCTGTCTTGGGTATACACGCTTTTGTCCATCTTGGGAATCCTTAATGGTTCTATGTAGAATCCTATGGTCTCCTATTAAAAGGGGTTCAAAGGAGAGCCTATTTGGAAGATAAGAACCCTTAGTTATCCAGTGGACCCTTAAAGAAACCTTTAAGAATCCTTTTTTCTTAGCATGTACCATCTGTATGCCTATGAAATACTTAGTCATTCAGAAGACAAAAAGTGGACACAAATTCATGAGTGGTTGCAGCATTGACATTTCAATATGGCGGAACTCAAGAAAGTCCATTTTTCAGTCACTTGTAGTTACAGTTAATTTTAGTCATACTGAGTCTTATTGATTTACCAGCACATTTGAGAAAGATGTTGATATTCCTTTCAAATCTGTCTTGCTTTTACTATTTTTATATCATTGTCCTGATATAACTCTGATGTAACAAAGCTAAATTCTTAGCATCAGTGATTATCTAGCTCCCATGCTCAGCACCCATTTTTGCTAGTTGCCTAGCTAGTGTTTTTACAATTTAAGAGAAATGAGTGTTCACCTTCCTATGTCACATATTTATTTTTATATACCTGTTAACGTGGAGGGAGCAACCTTCTAGGAACATTGTGTAGCAAATCATGATCATGTCAGCTAATTTCAGGAATGTTTTTTAATTTATTTTTGTTTATTTATTTATTTTTAATGGAAGCCTTTTGAGACTAGCACATCAGCATTATTGACTTTGGCTGCTAGCTTAAATAATCTCAGAATGTACTTTCACAGAGTGTGTTTGCTCCATTTTAATTTTAGCATCACTTTGGGTGTGTCTGCCTGATTGACAATCCACACAACACAGTCCCTGAACTAACTCTCTATTTACAGCTGTCTGTGTCCCGCCCCGAGACAGACGTCTCTGCATTATTCCTTCAAGCCTTAACTCTTATTGTATGTGTGCTCCTCAGTGATTGTGTATGTGACTTGCTTTGTTTTATTTGGCCTGCCAGTTGTCTCAGGTCAGATCTTTGGTGGACCAAAAAAAGGGGGAAAAAAACATCACTATGGTTTTGGGCCTCAGTTCCATGTGAACTGACAGAGATGTCTGTCATTTAGGATGTCATTGTGGTGACTGGACAAGCACAACTATGCTCATTTATTTGTCTTTTGAAATGACAGCTAAAGCATGGAGTCCAGTCTGTGTGTGTGTGTGTGTGTGTGTGTGTGGATGGAGGTGTGTATGCACATGTGACTTGCATGTTAAAGCATGTGCAGTTCAGTGGTGAAAAAACGCAAGCAAGTCTGAAATGACAGGCTGCCAAAGTCAAGAAGATAAAGAAGTCAGTGACTCCATTCCATCTGTCACCATCTCTCTCTCTCTCTCTCTCTCTCTCTGTCTCTCTCTCTCTCTCTCTGCCTCTCTCTCTCTCTGTCTCTCTCTCTCTTATGGATAACTTTGGCAGTGCTCCGCCATATCCATGTGAGGATTTCATGAATAGCATACGTAGGCCGAACACAGAAACAAACACACGCACAGGGAGCACATCTGGTAAATCGTATTTGTGTGTGAGTGTGTGCAGATCTTTCGAGATGGCCTTCATGAAGCGACTCTGAGGTGCTATTTAAAACGACGGCGATCTGTCAGAGTAGAATGCTCTAGAAAAACAAGCTTCTGAGTCTACAAATCACACAGGATGAGAAGCAAGGCCAACACCACTGCTTTCTGCATTACCCTTCAAATTTATCTCAGAAATCCTGTTTATAGATCACCTATCTTACAGACTAAAGAATTTTCTGTTTAAAATGTTCCTTTAAACTCCTAGGATCTGTCTGTAACTAAAAACTATAGCTTTCCTATTAGTTTCACTATAGTTACTGAAGCAGATGCTTTGATTCAGTATGAATAACTAAATAATACACTTCAACTTTAAGCTGTTAAGACAACACGGCACAGGCAAAAATGGTGACAGTATGTCCATTCTGTTTCGAATTTTCCTATTTATTTATTTATTTATTATATAATATTTCACTTTGTTATATAATTATTACATACACTCACCGTCAACCTTATTAGGAACACCTGTACACCTGTACATTCATGCATGATATGAATGTACATTTATGATATCTAATCAGCCAATCATGTGGCAGCAGTGCAATGCAAAAAAATCATGCAGATACAGGTCAAGAGCTTCAAGTAATGTTCACCTCAAACATCAGAATGAAGAAAAAGTGAGATTTCTGTGACTTTAACCGTGGCATGGATGTTGGTGCCAGATGGTCTGGTTTGAGTATTTCAGAAACTGCCGATTTCATATGCAGCAATCTCTAGAGTTTACATGAATGGTGCAAAAAACAAAAAAATGCAGATTGATTCGAGCTGCCAGGAAGTAGTTACAACCGTGGTGAGCAGAAAAGCATCTCAGCATGCATAAAACATGAAATCGTGAGGTGGAAGGGCTACAACAGCAGAAGACCACATTGAGTTCCACTCTTGTCAGCCAGGAACAGGAATTCGAGGCACAGGCTTATCGAAACTGGGAAGTTGAAGATAAGAAAAAAAAATCACCTGGGCTTTTTCCAGTCTTCAACTGTCCAGTTTCGGTGAGTCTGTGCCCATGATAGCCTCAGATTCTTGTCCTTAGCTGTCCAATACCTGCAATACATACAATTACCACTAGTTTCAATGTAGTTATTAAATAATCCATAGTTGTTACTGAGTAATATGCTTCATGAATGCTTTATGCTTATGAATAACTGAATAATAATAACAATCCAGGAATAGTTTACATAATATCACATTTGGCTGTACAGTAACAAATTCCCACTAAAGGGCATGCTAAGCCACTTCTCATGTCAGTAAGATAAAGCATCACTGTGTTTTTCTTTCATTAGTGGGCCTTTCATCAGGTAAACAGCATATAAGGTACTGTGGTTTTTCCTTTGTCAGTGTCGTAAACTTTAGCTGACATTATCACCAACCTGTCATTCTGTGGAAACAAAAGTGTGTCTGTAAATGGCATGATTGTGTGATGCGATTTTATTTTTGCACATCCCTCAATGCAAGCTTGAACAAATGCTAAATGTCAGGTTTGGAAGGGTCTCACCTTTCTGCATATTTCACTTGTGACATTCGTTCAGCTTAATTCAAATAATTTTTTTACAAGCATTTACTAAGAACACAAAGTGAGTCATGCATTCAGCCCAAAGCACTTTTCAACCAACGTGGTGCCAGTGCATGATCTCAAACTGTTCTCTGTGCTTTTACCACAGAAAAACAGGTACAAGGCTTCAAGATTTATTGTCAATAAAACTGCAGTTGCATCTCCAAGAACATGACATTTAACATGTTGTACAGATAAACATGCAACAAAAGACAAGTGCTCCTATCCTTCCTTGCACAATTTCCGATTATTGCACATATTATAATTATTGCACGGATTCTTACTTATTGCACATACTGAAGTTATTGTTATGCCCTCTACCTGCAGCACAGATAGATATTTACTATCTGTGAGTGACCAATGTGGTCACTTTGTCATATTGCCTTAGGAAAGAAACTCTTTCTGAGACTGAATTTCTCAGACTAGGCCACTTCCAGCACCAAAATGCCTTTGTTCTGGAGTTGAGAGCCAGTGGCATTGGAGCTTAGTGTTGGCAACATTTTATACCCAAGACAAGAGCTTGAGAAAGTTATTTACACAAACTGCCATTACAAAAGAGATGAGAACCTGTCTTTGTAGACTTTTGTTGAAAGATGAAATATGTAAATTATCATCACAACGATAAATAAGTCATGCAATGTAGAAACAACTGTTTCTATGAATGTGTTGCTACATCACAAAAGATGACAAAACTTGTTCGAGCAGCTACGCACTCCAAATAAATAGCTAAAAGCAGTGAATCACTCATCATACCTGTGGCTGTTGTGCTAGTATGAGGTAATGGGAGAAGTTAGCCAGAAGAAAGCAAGGAAGAACAACTTGTAAAATCTGCCTGGTTGTTATTATTGTTGTGTTGTTATTATTACTTTGTCATGCAGTTGTCACGCAGCGCTACTGAATTCTCGAATCTGATTGGTCAGAGAGATTCATTTTCTATAACAGCAGATCAAACAACAGGTTAATATTAATGTGCTCGTTCTAATACATTATTGTTTCTATAGTAATTCACAAGGAAGTGATAAACTAATTTTAAAAAACATGCTCTTATTTAACAAATAACAATGTATCATCATGGATATGGGGAACTTTTCTGTGAGGAGCTTTATTTAACATTTTTAGAAGGAGTCTTCAGTGTCAGCACTTTGTAACAGAGCTGTAAAGCTATAGCTTTACATTTTCCAACGCAGAAAAGTCTTCTAACATGACAAGCAGCATTTTAACTGAACAAGAGAGAAAAAAAGATCAGCTGGTGAGGAAATGAAGGTTTATAGCTGCTATAACCGGAACTAAATTTAAGGACGTTCCACAACATTAAATATAACAATAAATGGTTTAAAAGTATGATGTTCGTTAATACGTTTTAAAAATTGTAATCATTGGCGAATTGCTGTGGTATAAGAGGAATAAAAATTTTGGGATGTGTTGTTATAGGAAAATAATCACCTTAGCAGTGGAAACTTAACTCCGCTTCATTCATTTTTTCCTATAATAGCACATCCTTGTCATGTTTTATTCTTTATTTTATGTCTGATTATGTACTAGTTCGGTAGTTAATCTCATGGAAATGCCAGCCTGTCCTTACAAAAGCCTCAGCTTCCTGTTGATGAAAAAATTATAATTGGCAACAATTTCCTTTATGCCACAGAAAACTAATCCAGACATCCTTGTATTCTAATAATAGAGTTGGGTTGGAATTGAAATTTTGATTGGGTTGGAATTGGAACTGATTCATCTATCAAAGCCAGTCAAAGACGGAATTGTGGTTTCATCCGTGTTTGACGAAGGGTCTGACACATGACCGTCTTAGTTCATAACCAGTTGACAGATTTGCTCAGCACATTTTCCTATGTACTTGCCATGCTGCTTTACAGATAGGGCCTATCCATTTTTCCGAGGCTGCTTCAAGTACAAAAAAAGTTGCCCATGCAATATATCACACTGTCCTGGGATCCAGTCTTTCCCAGGGGTTTGAAACGTGATCTGCATTCACCTCCAGACTTGACGTAGCAATGTCAATAAAGCATACCTGAACATTATGGTTATACAGCTGGCTGGCCCCGAGCCATTTCTGTAGAATAGGGTGGGGATGGATGGAAAAAAAACACATCTTTTTCTTTCTGCAGGAAGGGATTGTCAAGCCTAGCTCTGTCCATAGAAGCCTGCAGGTGAAGATGTACTGCAACAGCAAAGACTGTGTGCATCTATCTATCTAAGACACACATGTACACACAGAGGTGGCCCTTGCACTCTTTCACCCTGACCTTTTAATATAAAAAAAAAAGGTTTTGGAAAAGTAACTTTTAATTACAAGAAAATTCCATACCTCCACAACGAGTTGTAATGCATTCGGCACACGGTGAGCTAAAGCGATGAAAACCTGTCCTACTTTCCCTTCTCCACCACTCCAAGGAAAATAAGCTTTCTTGAGAGCAGTGCTGTTTGGTTACACTCACTCACTACAGCCGCCTGGGCTAATTCAAGCATACGGCACATGAAATAATAACACCTCATTTGCTATGTGGTTTTTCTGCTGTTTTTCCCCGAACATCTGTTTGACTGAGGAAATTAAACAATAACCCCTGGGTTACTGGGTTGGTGCGCCACACACAGACACATACACTCATCCTATAATGTCCGTACAGATGAATTAGCTGATTCTTTTCTAAGATCTGGAAGCTCTGCAAGAGACACACAGTGTAGGGAAGATTCCCACCAGTTTCCCATGGAGAGGTGAGCTAATCCACTCTGCAGAAGTGACCTGTTAAAGCAATAATCATGTCTTCTATTCAGAAACATATCAACCATGCTAGTCTGCACTCACAGCGTCTATGCTAAACCTGTTCAACTTTCAGGATTCATAAGTGGGACAATTCTTCACTCTTCTAAATAAACAGTATACCGCTTCCATTAAAATGTCAAATTCTTTAGCAGGCTAGCTCTAAGTTAACCATGGTATTGTATGGTTATATTTTCTTAGCAAGCAAGCTAAGAGGAGAATAACTATTTTACTGTGTAATTCAAACAGCCAAGTTTTCTAACAAGTTAGCTTACAGTAACCTGACTATAGCTAACTAATATAATGTGTAACCGAAGCAGCCAAGGTAAGTTAGCTATGTGTTATGTTCACTTAGCAAGCTAGCTAACAGTTAGTCAGCAAATATATTGTTTGGTGCTGTTCACTTAGTGAACTAGCTAATGTTAGAATAAGTATTATTTTGTGTAATTAAAACAGTAGGTTTTCTAGCAAGCTAGCTAACATTGGGCTAACCAGTTTACTGTGTAATTAAAACAACCAAGTGTTTTAGCAAGCAAGCTAACATCGGGCTAGTTGTGTAATTGAAACTAGCCACTTTTCTAGCAAGCTAACTAACAGTAATTTAACCATGATATCATTTGGGTATGTTCATTTACCAAGCTAGATAGCTAACATAAAGCTAAGTATTAAACTTCGTAATTGAACCAGCCAAGTTTTCAAACATGCTAGCTAGCAGTAAGTTAACTATGATATTGTGTGGGTATGTTCATTTACCAAGCTAGCTAGCTAACATCAGGCTAAGTATTGTACTGTGTAATTGAAACAGTTAAGATATGAATAAAGTGATAAATGTTTCCGTCTTCCTTTCAGAATAATACACAAAAACTCTTTAATAACTTACTCCAGCCTCTTTCGTAGCCTCTGAAAAGCTCATGGTGGCAATATACTTTATTATCAATTAAATTTTGCTCAGAAAAAGTCAGAAAGAACTGAATATCCTGTAGATTTCATTACGTTGACATAAGGTTGTGCTATGACATTTCCCCAGGCAGACTTATGTTGGAACGTCATGACAAAGTGTCATAACACAACCTCATGTCAAAAAAACTGTGTTACTTGACTCAAGTGTTACCTGAAATAGATTAAAATGGTCTTAGCTAACGCCTTTTTAAAAAGGTTTATGTAGGTTTATATCATTTGTCATTAAGGGCTTATTGCGGTTAGCACTGTTGCCTCGCACCTCCGGGGTTGGAAGCTCGAATACAGGGTGTTCCCCGCCTTGTGCCCCAAGTCCCCTGGATAGGCTTCTACAGGGTGTTCCCCGCCTTGTGCCCCAAGTCCCCTGGATAGGCTTCTACAGGGTGTTTCCCCGCCTTGTGCCCCAAGTCCCCTGGATAGGCTTCTACAGGGTGTTCCCCGCCTTGTGCCCCGAGTCCCCTGGATAGGCTTCTGAGCCATGTGTTTGAGTCTCATCTGTGTGTATGATGCAGCATGACAGGGAGGATCTGCTTCACTGCTGAAGCACATTTGTAGTGCGTTACTTATTTTACAATTATTTAATTCGATTTTATAAAGTGCAATATGCAAAGGAATGTTATTTTGTTGGTTAGACGGTAGAATAAGATTTCATGAAACAATTTCAGCCATATTTAGGCCATATCAGTTACAATGTCACCAGCTGAGCCAAATGACCTGAATCATTTCCAATTTCCAACATGATGAATGACTAAAAAATGGGCTTTCACTTCAAATGATCAAAAGTGCATCTGGGTCAGATTTTTCCTCATCAAAAAGCAATAAGAATCATAAACAATAATGAATTAGTTGAAAAATTTATATGGGAATCCATGCTCAACAGGTCTTTGAACTATCTCTTTGCAAGCAATATAATAAGGTCTATATTGATTTATTAAAATGTAAAACATTTATTTAGCATTCATCATTATTTTAAGACACTTCTACCTTTAAAGACGAACTCAACATTAACACTTTAAAATTTTGATCCATCAGACATTTTCTATCATGAGCTCAACCGGCACACTCCATTTGGCATCATTTGCTTTTCTTTTTACTAAACTGAGGCTGTTGGACACGAAAACATTAGAATTTAAAATATAATATAAAATATAAATAATTTTTAAAAAATCTTTGCCAACCACATCACTACTGATTAATACTATCTGTGTGCCATTTGGGAAGACCACACTTTCATCATTTTCAAAGGTGAACTTTGGGTAACACTTGGTGTAGATGTGAAAACTCAACCACCACTCCCCACTCTCGCTTATTTTTCTTCTTTTCGCTTTTTAGTTTTTCTTCTTTTTTTTTCATTGTCTTCTTTTTTCCGCATGCTTATACAGTGGGAGCTGAAAGCCATCTTTGTCGGCCACGGTCTACGGCGTCTGAATAGGGCCAAACAAATGGCCCCGTCCACCGAGTCCTGGAGAAGTGGCATTGAATAGAATTCTTCCTCTGACTTCTCTCTCGCCAACCTCCCAATGACGGACCACTCCTTTCTTCTCCTGCTCTTGCTAATGGATAAGACAATATTTGCAGGAGCAGAGAAGGAGGAGGAGGAGGAGGAATGGGGGGGGCTCCATTCATTAGCATTCAGCCGCTCCGTCCTTCTTTCTCTCTGAAGATGGGAGCAGATCAACTACACACATGCACACACATACCACACACACACACACACACACACACACACACACACACAAACTCAGACCCTTCCTCTCCCTCCCCGATAAACATTCTGCCCAGTTCTCTTTGATTTTTTTTTTCTATCCTCTTGTTCTTTCAAAGACCATTTGTTTCCCGCCTCTTGGATTCTTGAAAATCAAAAAACGACAAAAGCGGGGAAAAAATGGAGCAGGAGAAAAAGAAAAAGAGAAAGAGACAGGTGCGAGGTGATGGAGAACCGCAGAAATCCATGATGACCTCATCAAGTTTGGCCAACATGTGAAAGAGGACCCAAGTTGTTTGATTTGATTTGTTGGAGAAACTAGATGGGATCGCAGTAACTTTCCACAATTCACACCGAGCCAAACAGGGCTTTTATTTCTTCTGCCCCAAGAAAACCTTTGAATCTTAATTCCAGGAGCTTCTGATGCAAAATAAATAAATAAATAAATAAATAATCTAGCTTAAAAATACATATCTTGGAGCTACAAAAATAATCCCTTTACCTTTCTGTGAATTCTTAAAATAATTACTGGAATGGTTTTAAATGGATGGTGCTTGATGTATTTCAAAGAAGAAAAAAAACACCATTGTGGGCTAACAGAATTATAATTCTGACTCGCCGTATGGTTCCCACCCTCTCTCTCTCTCTCTCTTTATCACTCTCTCTCTCCTGTTTGATGTCCATTTAAGCTCGTCCCATGCACACTACTAATTATCACAGCGAGGTTTTTTCCGCATTTGATGCCGGCAGGGAAAACATTCCAGGGGACAGTTGCCATAGAAATGGGTTTAAATGCACCTCGGATCGGTGCTGGAGTTGCCGGCGTTTGTTTTGCGAGTCAACACAGCGATTGAACAAAAGGGCCAAGGCAGAGATTAGCACACTAAAGATGGGTGTCTGTGGAAGACTGCCATATGCCATCAAT
Organism: Pangasianodon hypophthalmus; assembly: GCF_027358585.1. NCBI lineage: Eukaryota > Metazoa > Chordata > Actinopteri > Siluriformes > Pangasiidae > Pangasianodon > Pangasianodon hypophthalmus. The sequence continues at coordinate 28,644,059 of NC_069710.1, forward strand.
CTGCGGGCGGCCCTCTGCTCCGCACTCCTATGGATAATCATAAGGACTATATTTAGAGTTCTGAGCTCAGGCAGTAATTACCCAGCATTACAGCGTTGTTTACATTCAAATATATTTAATCCATAGAAATCCTGTTTATGGACTGGGATCACTGTGGTCCTGTAAGAACAGCATGCATGTGGAAACGGAAAAGGAAGTCATATTTAATGTACCACAACAAATATGGTTCAGGCTGACAGGAAGTCTATGGTAACTCAAATAACTACTCTTTACAACCATGGTGAGAAGAAAAGCATCTCAGAACATACAACCTGGAGGTGGATGGGCTACAACTGTAAAAGACCACATCGGGTTCCACTCCTGTCAGACGAGAATAAGAATCTGAGGCTATCATGGGCACAGGCTCACCCAAACCGGACATCTGAAGAATGGAAAAACATATGCAAAGAAAAGCATTTCACTCTGCTGTAATGTATATATAACAAATAAAGGCTTCAAAAGAAAAAGAAACTGAAAAGGAAGTCATATATAATGTATCACAAGAAATATGGAAAGCAACCACAACATGTTCAAATCTCTGAGTGGCTCTACTTACAGTACTGAGGTAGAGACTACGTACTAGATTTATATTTGCACTAATTGGATCCATTACTGTAAGTCCTTCTTTTCTCCCTTATTCAGTGTGTTTGTGCTTTGATGAAAACCTGTAACAACATTGCTAACACTGAGTTCTACGTTGTATCATATGTACCATCTAACTAACAAGCTTCACTAGCTATTTATCTAGCTACCTAGTACTCAATATTTAGCCTTACAATCATGTGGCAGCAGCATAATGCATAAAATCATGCAGATACAGGTCAAGAGTGTCAGTTAATGTTCACATCAAACATCAAAATTGGGGAAAAAAGTGATCTCAGTGACTTTGACTATGGCATGGTTGTTGGTGCCAGTTTGAATATTTCAGAAACTGCTGATCTCCTGAGATTTTCACTCACAACAGTCTCTAGAGTTTACACATAAAAACAAAAAAAACATCCAGTGAGCAGCAGTTCAGGGGCATTTGTTGATGAGAGAGGTGAGAGAAGATTGGCCAGACTGATTCATGCGGACAGAAACGCTACCGTACCTCAAATAATCACTCTTTACAACCATGATGAGCAGAAAAGCATCTCAGAACATATGATCTGGAGGTAGATGGGCTACAACTGCAAAGGACCACATCAGGTTCCATTTCTGTCAGGAAAGAACAAGAATCTCACTGCACTGGGCACAGGATCACCCAAACTGAACAGCTGAAGACTGTGAAAACATCATCTGGGTTGAAAAAGATTGGAAAAACATCACCTGTTGGGTTTTTTGTGTGTGTATATATATATATATATATATATATATATATATATATATATATATATATATATATATATATATATATAGTATTTATTAACTACAGTGAAACTAATTCAAAAAGTAGTTAAGAGAGTGAGAAACATACAGTAAGTCTGGAATACGTCACGTTACAAAAACTCCCCAGAACAATAACAACTCAGTAATTTTCTGTGATTGAGCTCCTGGATAACTCTCCATTGGCCACGAAGTGATTTGTTTGCTTGTTTTTTAGGTGTAATGAATAAAACATACTGCTATCTCATATCTTTGCATTAATAACATATGAAACATTACTGCACTGTGGCCTTTGTTCATGAATACAAGTGAATTACGCCAAATGAAATGTTTACTGTTCACCTCACAACACTAGTGATTAGTGTCTAAAACAGCAGGTTTGTGTTGTGTATTTAACCTCCACCTGTTTCAAGGTGAAGGAGCACTGAGCTACATGTTTAACACCTATAACTGTTTAAAACATTCAGACTCTGCTTCCACTGAAATGACCAAAACTCGATTCATTTAAACACAACAATAAAGTCACAAGGAGTCACTGCTGGTTCCAGACTTACCTTCCTAACTCTCATAACTATATACTCACGGATGGAGACAAATAAAAGCTCTAGTGCGCTATCTATTCCTGAGTTTTGTTGCCTGGAATCCTAATTGACTAGGGTTTAAAATAGTGCCTGCTAATGTAATTAGAAATGGCAAGATAGTTAGCTAGTTAAGTGCAGAATAATGGAAAAGAATGAGTATACGAACATGTAGTTCATTGTGTTTGTGTCCTTGACCTAGGTTTTTTTTTGGGTTTTTTTTTTCTCTTGATATGTTTATCCATTTGATGTAGTATGCTAGCAGGACAGTTATATGATGCCTTTGTAATGGACTTTTTTTTTTCACTCAGTTGTGTCAATGTTTCCACATTTTATGATTCTGAAAAGATCATCTGTCATCTGTTCACGCTAATTAATCCATCTAGTAAAAATCGTGCTACTGTCAGTAAGATCAGCTGATATATGTAGTGTAGCAGGTGGTGTGATTCATTTGTCGTTTTTTGATTCAATGAATTCATATTCATTCATCGAGGTCCGTCACACAACCTTGAAACGCATTAAGTTTAAATATAGGCAAGAAATGAAAAATTTTTCTTTACAAAAGTCAATAAGAAGTAGGATTTTTTTTTTGTTTTGTTTTCTAGTTGTTGAAGCTTCTTTTCCTCTGGGCAACTATGGATAAAAAACTAATCTGCTTGTCCCAGACGCGTGATTTGTCCATCGCTGCAATTACTGAATAATTCGCATTAAAATGAATTAACTGACTAAATTGGACTAATAAGAGTCAAATATGAAAATATTCTGAGGAGAAGAATAACTATCAAAAAACCAAAATTATGACCTTTGATTTTTCTATACATTTCTATACAATTTTATATATGAAAATAACATTTAAGAGTGAAATGAACGATTTCCAGGAATGATTATCATTTTGGCTGCTTTGAAAGAATCACGTCTGAGGGGGTTAAATGGGAATTACGATTCCCACTGAGTTACTCACCAGGATAGACAGGATCCTGTCTTGCCCTCAGGCTACATCGCGGCTCCAGCCGAGTGGAAACGACTTGTGTTTGGAGGACTGGTGTTAATTTAGTTTTTCCTGTTTTGCATGGTGCCATCTTGGTAAATTATAGCAACTGGGTGGCTGCTGCTGCTGTGCATGTGCATGTGCATGTGTGTGTGCGTGTGTGTGTGTGTGTGTGTGTGTGTGTGTGTGCGTGCTTCCGTGGGTGGAGGCGGAGATGAGTCTCTCTGGCTCCTCCGTAATTGCTCAAATACACTTTTAGCCTCTTCCACTTACTTTAATTATTATTCCACCCAAATTACAGCCACTGAAGTTTTTTAGTCGACTGAAGCAAAAATGTGCAACGTTTTAGGAGAAGGAGATAGAGAGAGAGAGAGAGAGAGAGAGAAGCTTCAGGGAGGGAGAGTGATGAGTTATGAGAGAAAAATGTCATAGATAGAAAGTGAGAAGACGAGGATGGGTGTCAGTGAGAGAGTATGTGTGTGTGTGTGTGTGTGTGTATGTGTGTGTGTGTGTGTGTGTGTTTCCTCAGCTCTGAGCTTTGTGAGCGCACTCTGCTCCACTCGCCTCTTCGCCTGCAGCCATGTTGGTTCGGACAGCCTGTGGGGTTCCTGATGGCTGCAGGCGATATCAGCCTGTGTCCACCTGTCTGTCTGTCCGGTCTTCCTCTCTCTGAGTCTGTCTGTTTGTATCAGTGAGAGAGATGGGAGTGAGACAGCTGTGAGATGAGTTGACCACAGGGTGAATCAGTCCTGTCCATCTGCAGAATTAACTAGCGGCATTCCCTCCTGATCCTGACACTGACAACACCCTCGTCCTCGTCCTTCTCCTCCCACTGGCACCTGCACGCACTGTTCAGCCTCCGGTCCTGCAGGCCTCGACTGCCAGAGTGTGACGGGGTGTATGACCTGAGGGCAGCACAAAGCTGTTACCAATCTGTAACATGTTTTGGCTGGGAAAAATACAGCGGAATAATAATGACTCAGTGGAAATACTTGTATGATGAAATGTAATTTTAACAGTGAATTTATTTTACTAAAATGTGATGGTTTCAGAGCCAAAAGTTCAATATGCAAAGGAGAAGAAAAACTTTGCTTCTCCAGTTAAAAAAAAAATGAATATGGTAGATTAAGGTTTTATAACTTATCACGAACTTCAGTACTGACACTCTATAAGAATGTTAATGAAGTAACTAACACTTTTATTAATTTGTTTCTCTTAATATAATAATAACTAAATAAGCTGAATAATTAACAGCTGTATTAAAAATTTTCACATAATTAATGAGTAAAATGAAGCCCACACTGACCAACCTCTTAACGAACACCTTAATGAACATGTTTATGGACGTTAACTGGCAAAATTCAGAACTGATACTGAATAAAAGTTCAGATATTTACACCAGATTTCAGTACATTATCAACATTTAGTAACATGCTGTAATTTAATTTTCTGTAATTTATGTCAACTTTATATTTAGTTTTGGATTGACTATTAAATAGGCATTTAGGTATTTGGGGTTTCTTGGTAACAAGAGAGCTAGAGAGCATAAAAAAGAATAAACAAGAGAGTGAACGACAGTTTGTAGCTGCTGTAACAGAAGTAATAACAGGAACTAACTTGTTTCATGGACGTTCCACATTAAGTCACATTAAATCCAACTATAAATATATAATAAATAGAAAATACATTGTGTCATTCTTTAATAAATAAAAAAGTGTTAGTTTGGCAAAGTGCCATGTTTTATTCCTTACCAGGGAAAGTCGTCTGGAGTTAATAAACCAGGAGTTTTTAAATCTAGATAAACCTCAAACTCTAAATATTGTGTTCACAATAATTAGGCTATTACATTAGGAGGCTAACTAAGTAAGCTCTTCGTGTGGGTTTCAAGTATTCTACAAAATTTGTCCAAATTTGAACGGAAATTGCAAAACAGACATCATAATAAGATTAATCAATGTTCTTAAAACTATTTAATCTGTGAAGGATTTTCAGAGTAATTAAAATAATACTTTAAGAAACATCTTAATGTTGTGCTAGATCACATTAATTAGTCTGCTTGTTTAGTAGGCTGACTAGTTAGATAACATGCTCATATAGGTTTTGTTTTTATCTGTGTAATATTTATTAACTCTAACCTTAACCTTCCTAGCTTTTGATATAAATTAAATTTTAAATTTTTGTAAAAAAAAAAAAAATTGTAACAAATGTTCAAGACCATAATTTTGCTTTCCCCTCCTTGTAAAATGAATTGTAGAGCACTTCTAGACAAAAGTCATTAGAAATTCATTGCTATCTGCACAGAAAACTGTTTTTTTAATGCAGCTTCACCTCCAACCTCCTTTGATTTGAAGCCAACATCCATCCTGAAAATATTTTTAAAGTTGATGGTAACAGGATGTAATAAACGTCACCCTTGACAGTTCTTGATAGGTCTGCATAAATCGTAAGAATATTTCAGACCCAAAAAGTGATTTTTAGTACAGTTTGGATGACACACCATTCAATTATCTCAGACCCTCACTTTCCCGCTGGAAATAATCAGCCTCCATAAATTCTTCTCCCGGGCCGTGTGTGTAGCCTGGGGTAAGTGGGCTGCTAATGGGAGTGACCCACCTGTTTTAGTCCAGAGATACGCCTGGAGCTCACGACTGTGCACACATTCCTGTCAAAAATTATTTTTTTTAAAAAAGAGTCATGCCATGTTTTCTAACAATGACTACCCCATCATGTCTGCTGTCCTCTTTTCCTGTTTCAGTGGCTGCCCAAATCTTATGAATTTTAAGCGAGACAAAGTTTTTAACTGATGAATGGAGAAATCAATGCATGAGACCCAGTGTGTGCGGGTGACCCAGGGGTTAAAGGTCACCATGGTAATCAGGTGGGGGGAATTCAATTTCCCACACAAACTAAAGGGTGAAGCCAGTTCCCATCTGTCATAGACACCCACACACACACAAACACACACACACGCACAAAACTCAGTCAGCACCTTGTTGTGATTTGTTATGCTATTTATAGGCTGGTGTAATGGGAGGTTAGAGACGTGAATAGATGTCTAACGTAGATCTCTCTTGCACACACAGCGTGTTAGATAGAAAAGCAGGAGACGTGAATAGACGTGTAATAAGAGGAGTATTTAGACAGAAGACAAGGTTGGAGGGGCAGGGACTTAACCTTAAAAGTCAGAGTGTTTCTTAAAGGTCAGTTCTGTATTCATTTGGTTTTCTGGTTTCCTGGTTTTGTCACACGTTTGTTTTGGTTTGAGGCCCAGCTAATTCTAGATATATTAAAAATAACAGTAAGAGTTTACACTGAGGTTTTCTTAACTAACATTATTCATACCACAGCGTTGTTGAATTCTCAATTCTGATTGGTCAGGAGCTGTCGATTAATTCCCTACAACGTCTGCTTGGACAAATCACAGATTTATATTAATCGCTCATTCTAACACATTATCGTTTCTATAGTAACAGGTAATTCAGAGAGACTGGTCTGGGAGATGCGCCACAATACCTCATACTAATAACAAACAAATTTCATTTGTTCTTTAATAAACAAAAATGTATAAATGTTGACATGGTGATGCATGGAGATGTGTATTTAACATTTTTAGGAAGGAGTCAGCTGTTTGTAATAGTCAGTGGTAAAGCTGTAACTTTAACTTTTCCAACATGGGAAAGTCTTCAGGACAGACAACTTAGCACTTTCCTGTTTCTCAGTAACATGACAAGCTGTGTGTTTTTGTCTTATTAAGAGAGGGTGGTGAGGGAATGACTGTTTGTAACTGCTATAACATAAGTCATCACAGGAACTAACTTGTTTCGCAGAGGGTCCACGACAGTACATTTGAATATAAATGGAGAAAAAGTTGGACTGGTCATTCATTAGCATCACAACACCACAATGCTGGTTATTTTCCTATACCACTACACCCTTGTCAAATAGCAGAGATGGCTGCAGTTGCAGGTAAATGATTTATTTTAAAAATGAGTTCAAAAAACAGGTAATGGGTCAGGCGATCAGCAAACAGACAATACTAGGCAAAATACAAAAATAAAAAAAATAAAAAAAAACAGAATGCAAAAATGAGATCAAAAACCACTTAATCAGACACAATGAACAAACAAATAAGGCTTGGCATACGACACAATACTTCACGACTGTATAGTGTTCTTTGTGTGCATATCACTCTCTCTCTCTCTCTCTAAATATATATATATATATATATATATATATTTAGAGAGAGAGAGAGAGAGTGACAGAGAGAGAGAGAGAGAGAGAGAGAGGAGTCTGTGTGATTCCAAATGTGTGTAATCATTAATCGGTTGAATGGAAACGTGATAGTGAGCATGTGTGCTGGGAATTGGAGTTCGAGGCGGCCATATTTGTAGGCCATGAAGCAGTCTGGGAACTGGAGTTTGACACTGGTTCTGCCCTAAACATGACAACCCTGCCATCTTTAATTCCTTACATATTTTATTTGTAATAATACCAACCAATAAATACACTGTCTGTGATGTAAATAAAGTGTTTATCTATTGTAGTGATAAATGTACTAGTTGGCTAAATACACCTCGTAACTAATGTTTATTGCATCCATTGCTAAACAAGATGTCCACATAATTTTGCATAAATTCAGTTACAGCAAGTTACTGAATTGATAATCAGCTGAGCTCCCTGGATGAAAATAAAATCTCATCATTCAGCTTCATTTATGAAATTTATTCAAATTAACCATGGGGAAAGTTGCATTTTTTTCCTATTATTATCTTCAAGATGGAGAAAATAAGATAGCTGATGAGGGAACGACTGTTTATAGTTGCTATAATATACAGTAATAACAAAAACTAACCAATGTGTGGATGTTCCACAACATTAAATATAACTATAAATGGATGCAGTGAACATGCCATTCTGTAATAAATGACAAATTGTTCACATTGGAAAATTTGCATGATATAAAGAGGAATAACTTTCTGCCACTGTTCATATCTCTAACCTCTCATTACACTGTTGTGTTGTATTCCTGACTGAACTAATAGATCCTTAAATACCAAAGTACCAAAATAATACACACACACACACACACACACACACACACACACACACACACACACACACACACTAGAAGCCATCCAAGTCTTGTAGTATAACCTTGAAGACATTTCACCATTCATCGACTGATAAATCCCCTCAGATGAGTGCTGAAACATCATCAATACTACAACAACAGTCCAATAACCTTCACTTTACTACAACACAAAACACACACACGCACACATCACACATCTCACATGGGATTGACCGTTTGTGAAACATAAGCTTTAAGAGTAAAGCTCGTAGAAAAAAAAGAAATGTTTAGAATTGCTAATGGTGCATCAGTCCATTTCAAAGACCCCTCTCTCTCTCTCCCTCTCTCTCCCTCTCTCTCTCTCTCTCCCTCTGCATTCCCTCAATTCACGTTCCAGTGAAGAGCCGATCAGATATGGAACCCCCACTTGATCCGGCACAGGAAACATTAGCACCGAAGAACGATCTGGATTTCCCAGAGTGTTGGCTCCGCCAAGATAGGAAGCTACTTTAATCTTCCAAGCTGGATCCAGATTCCTGTTACACATGGATGCTTTGCTCACTTTCTTCCTCTTTCCACTCTGTCGTTTCTCTCTTTCTTTTCTCCTTGGACGGGGTCAACCAAATGCCCGGCAGGTAACAAAGAAGGCTCTCCCTTAGAGAAAACTCTGGAAGTTCCCTTCCAGAACCCTGTTTAACTCAGTTGACTCATATGCAGTCAAGTGCAAAAGTTTGCATACCCTTAGTACAAGATGAAGAAGACAAATTAATTCATACAAAAGAAAGAGTGTTGAGTTTCATCATCACAAGTCACCAAAAGCTCAAATACTTTAAGACATTTATAATGTCAAATCTATATCACTTTTAGAATTCACAATTTGCCTTTATAACTTCATTTTATAACCTACAATCATTTTCCTATTCTCTGAGCTGCTTTTTTTCTCATCTTTTAATGAGATGGTCTTGATAAAACTTTGACTCCATGCTTTTGCTTCTCTTTTTAAACCATTAATTTTGTTGTCTCTGTACTCATACTGTTGAATGACAATAAAGTTGAACCTAACATAACCTAATCTAAACCTGATTTACCTTGTGTTTTGTGTACTGTTTCATTTGACACTTTTTCAAATCCAGGTTGTTTTGTAGATCGGTTGTAAAAACATTTCTTTCCTACACTCAAAATCTATTGGGGATGGCAGGTGGGGATGTAAACTTTTGCACCCAACTGTCCACTTGTTCCTTAGCCACTTCAGTGGTTCTTCTACATATGCAGATTTAACATTGGCATTTTTTTGGAGCACAAATGCATTTAGATATGTTTTGTTTGCTAATGATTCAGTCTATTTGAGTGAGTCACTAAGGTGAATGAATCAGTAACGTATGCATTTTGAGGCCTTTTTTTCAGTCGCTGCACTACAGCACTACACTGTCATAGCCATTACTATCTTCCTGACTATCAAACACAGATTTCGATTTTCTTTTAAACATCAGTGAATTGTGTAAGTCGTATTTGCAATTTCCCCTTGAGTCAGTGATGAGTAAGATTCACTCCTCTCTCATTCAACAGGTCAGTGTTTGAACCAGTGAATCTTTCAGTCATTAACTTTTTTCCATTTTATTTTTTTTTACATTATATGCTTTATCTGTGTTTTTTTAATCATTAGTGAATTGTGTAAGTCATTTTGCAATTGCATGTATGCTGATCCTGATCCACACCCCTTGAGTTTCAAATGTGACTCACTCTCAGTGAATGACCAAGACTCCTCCTTTCTCCTTTCTCATTCAGCAAATCAGTTAGTTCAGTGAGTCACATTTAGGTTCACTGAGGCAGAGATGGAGATTTCCACTTTTATTGCATGAAATAGTAGTCTGTGTTGGACTGGGTATGAAAAACACAGACATACATGCATATTATAAAATAACACAAAAATAATAACAGATTGTTAGCTACACTAACCAAGCTGTCTGTTGTCTGTCTTAGATAATATCATGATAAAGCTGCTCGTTAGGGCAAACATGCAACTGAACAAATTGGTGAACAAATCTGGGGGAAATAATTAACTAAATAGACTCGAATGATTCGAGTCGCTAAAAAATTGCCAAAAAAATCCAACTCTAGTAGTCATTTCTGCTATATATACTGATTTACTGATTATGGGTATACCACTCTAGTAACAAATAAACTGTCAACTCAGTGTACAGTCACATGACTGATTTGTCTATAGTGTTTATATTTACATCTCCAGATATATCCATCCATCATTAGTTTTCACCTTTGCCCTACATGTGGCTTCGGCTAATTTCTCTGCATACACAATTATATGTCCATATTTTCCTCACTTTCATAAACAGGGTCATATTTGGCATTTTAAAACTTGACACAGAGGATGAGAGAAGCATTGTGCACTGAGAGAAGTCCAAGCTTGGTGGTCTGAGCCTACTGACAAAGACTTCTGCCTTTAGAGCCACGCGTCAAAGGGACATGCTGCATTAAAGCGTCCACTGACTGCTGATCTGTCAGCAGGGCCGTCTCATGGGTAGCTCTAAAGGTCAAGGCATGTTAGTAAAAGCTTTTGTGCACAACTACAGATTAGCATAGTGGTAGTGCTAACACAAAATAGAAAGTCCGATCACTCCTGTATGACAGATTTAACGTGCAGTGAGAGGCAGGACAAAAAAGTACGTAAACTCAGTTTGTTCTTTCCATGGGGGGAATCCAAGTGTAATCTACATATAATCAATGTCAAAATGCAGGCAAGGTAAAAAAAAAAATAATAAATGAATGAACGAAGAAATTCACTCAGAAATACTCAGAGATGCATGGTAAGACTTTGCAACAAGCATTGACACACAGATGATATAAAATTAACAAATGACAAATTAACCAAGAACTAACATAAACCAGGTGAACACAATCAGGCAACAAACCAATGTCAGGACAGGAGTACTTTTAGTCCACACACACCACAGGATTTATTCCTCTCTTTCCTTTTCGTGTCTGTCAATGTCCATTTTTTAAATGGATTTAGATTCCTAAATATCCATGAACCATTAAAGGGCTATTTTCTCTGTCCCCTCACTCCTTTGGCCAAATAGAGAGTCAAAAGGACTCGCTCCCTCTGGTGCACTTTTTGAAGGCTGTGCCATCAGTCCTAATTGGTTAGGTAGACACAGATTAAATTAGGTTTCTAATAGGGAGCTCTTCCTCCTGCTGTGAGACGATTGTACAAATAACAAACACCATTCCTGAGCTGCCGTGTAGTCGTGCACAGCGCTGGCTGAAAATCATCGGCAGAAATTCCAATTATGCTGAAAGTTTTTGGTATACAAATAAACAAGGCAGATAAATAGATATACCACACACGCATACACACACACACACAAACACACACACACACGAGCTGAAACAAGGCAGGGAGGCATGACTAAAGGTATGAGAATCTAGTGTTTGCTTCACCGAGATTGAATATTTAACGAGGTGTGCGGTTAAAAAGTAACATAATGCTCCCGCATTGACAAGCTCATTAATTTTTAACCTACTGCACCGAGATTGCACTAGAGTTCTCTGAAACTGTTTTGTGCATAGAAAATTAAGATGTAGCATGAAAGCAGGAAATTTGAAAAATTGATCAAAGTCCAAATGGACATGTTGCTTGTATACAGCGTTTTCTTCTTTCCCTGTTCACTCTCAACAACACTGTCAATAGAGGATGGGGCTCGCTGATGTTCTTCATGCTGTCAGACTCAGCAAGCATGTTGCTCGCACAAATGGGTCGCTGCATCAGAGAGTCTCATTTCTCTCTCTCGTTCTCTCTCTCTCTCTTTCTCTGTCTCTCTCTCGCTCTATTTCTCTTTCTAAAATTCACACATTTCTTCATTTGCCAGATGCACCATGTGTTCCACAAACCAGTGCTTCTCTAATTACTGAGATTTCCACATATTGTCTCACTCCTGAACACAGACAGTGAAACAAATACACACTATCAGTCTCACTTTAAGAAAACTAGATTAAATCTAGAACCTGAAAGTGATTTTCAGTTTGCCTTGAAGAGACATTCTTATTGGTTAGAAGGTGTTGATTAATTTTCTAAAACAGCAGCTCCGGCAGTAATTCAAATCACCGGTTTATATTAAAGTGCTCGTTCTAATATACATATTAGCGTTTCTATAGTAACAACTTATTCACAGGGACTTCTACAGCAGACGCTCTACACCTTGTATTTTGGCCACACTTTATATTAAGTGTCTGTAATACTGTAATACTACACAGGCAGCTAAAATGTAACTAATGGGGATGTTCTGCATTGTTACAGATGCATTACAGCAGCACATCTTATGTAAATACACACACAACTTCGGTTTTGGCTTTAAGCTGGTACAACCTGACATTTTAAAGTCTAACTTCACTATAAATCCTATTTCCTGTTTTAAATGTGTGCCAGTTTGGGAAAACCTGGAAATTCTGAATTCTGGAAAGCCGCCAATAATGTTAAAAAATCAGAGTTTGACCCAAATGTAGTATTTTCTGTCAATTCAGTTTTACTATGACACCTCTACTTTAAGAAAACATAAATATATTTTACCAAATTGATGTGGAAATGTTTTTATTTAGGTCTCTTTCTAACTTTGCCTTGGCGTCTGCCTGCAAAGATGTCGTTAAGTAAGGAGACAGTTTAACAAACACAGCCGTAAAAATGGTCACTCTGCCTAAAGATGGCCAAAACCTCTAGCTAGGTGGGATATTCTCATAATCTGATCTAGTTTTTGATGATTACATGCCATACGCTCTAAAAAACTGATTATTGTTTTTTATGTAGTTTTTTACTACAATAAATTATGTTCAGAAATGTACATATTTCTATTTAATGAGTTTAACATAAACCTGCCATTATTTACCTACTTAGTTTTTGTTGAATTTATATCTACTGTATATATTTATTTAAGCAAAAATTCTGGCCTCAATTTAAATACATTGATCCATGAATTCTTTTTTCAGTGTAGTGAAGCACTCATAAGCCTAAACAATTCAGTTTATAATCAGATACCAGACGTCAAACAAAATGTCCTTGATGCTCCTGCTCTATCACATCATCATCAGAACAAAGGAGAGTGCTTACACACTCTGTACAGACAATAGCGAACAAAGTTTTAAAATGTTTAAATGACCTAATAAAAAGGTATTAATAACAAGAAACTTAGCCAGTAGAACAGACTGAATTAAACAGTTAGGCTAGACATTAGACAGTAATTTCGCTTACTGCAAGAGCACGTAGTACTCCAGCGCAATTCAACAGCTACGTTTCTAGAACCATCTCTTCTATGGCACAATAAACGTGATATTAATGTAGGATGCCACATCATCCAAAAGGTTTAAATGTTCAATTATGTTCACACATGGTAATATAAGTGTCTTGCTATGATTTGCATGAAATCATATAAAGGAATAAATGAACAGTGGTTGTCCTTTAAAGGAGATAAATGAGTAAATGAGGCACCTAGCTGCCTGTATAGTTCATGTGTAACTGAACAGGTGTATTCGGCACTTAATACGTATATAGAGGGACCTTTTCTCCATGAGTGTATGCAATATACTTTCAAAAGTGCTACTACTGAAAGACCTGATACAAGCTGTCACGAAAGTTATATGAAGTATCTTAAAGGGGAAATTCTCTAGGTACGCCTTACAACAGATGACTTCCCTATCAGATAGAGTTCTAACTAGAACCTCTTTTCAAACATCTTGACCTCTTTATGGGGGAGAAAGATACAGACAGAAAAGGAGTCGGACGTGCCAAGATCAGCAATTTTGGTCTTTCCCCTGACACACAACACCACTTCCTTATATGCTCCAACTCTCTCTCTCTCTCTCTCTCTCTCTCTCTCTCACACACACACACACACACACATACACATACACACACATTGTGCAAATACTTTTTGCCATAAAGTTTTGGATATTGCACCCCACATGCCAGCCCTTCATGACTGTCTGTCTCATGGCTTTATAGAGAGAAAGGGCAGATTTTGAAGATCACTCGTCCTCATTTTAATTTAAACATAACACAGCATATCTGACAAAAAATCTGAGTTGATTCCTAGCCATGTGTTAGAGATGACTTGCTCAGATCACTCTCTCAGCATGTGAACACTAACTGACAGCACATGGAGGTTAGGAGAGACTGTAATGAGCATGAAGACACACTAACCGTGCTCTTTATAATCACGCCATCCTCTGTGAAGAAAGAAAAAGAGCTCCGGCCTGCAAAAAGCCAAAAAGGCCTGATTATACTGGCTTATACTTAAGAACACTTAACATAGCAACAAACATGCTGTACATTAAGTGTGTGAGTAAAACATAAGCTAGATATACTGTGTGTGTGTGTGTGTGTGTGTATGTTAACTTGCATAAATAAAGCAGTGTAGTCAAGGCCATGTACAGTACAGTATATGATGTACACCATCTCATCATTTATTTATTATTATCTATTTTATTTATTTATTTGGCTGTGGAGACTTAATAAGTTTATAGAGTATATACCAACTTATTTATTTATTGTACACTGAATATTGAATATGTTAGTTTTATTTATTTATTTATTTATTAAATTCATATTAAATCACGTGAAGCTGCATTCAGGAAGAATAAAAAAATTTGGCTTGGAGAGAATTTAATTTGATTTATCATTTTTCATATTATGCTTTTTTTGCACAAGTTTGATAAGAAGTTTTTGGATCTTTAGTTTTTAAGTTTATAAGCATATCAATATGCATGAAGTGTGAATGTCGGTACGGATAAGGAATAGTGAGATGCTACTGGCTTTAGCAAGCAGAGTTAATATGAAGAAGTAATTATGTCACTGTATCAGAAAGTATATAGTATATTCTTAGATACTGTACATAACAGTTTAGATGCTACAAAAAAAACACATTGGACTGACTGGAACTGTGTGTGTGTGTGTGTGTGTGTGTGTGTGTGTGTGTGTAAGCATCTGTATGTGTCGTGTGCAGATATGCACATATGCGTAGAGATGGCTGTGCTTGTCTGTATGAAAGTACATCAGTATGTGCTGACCTTGTGAGTGAGTATTTGATTCAAGCTGCTGCAATTAAAAGGAAAACCCTCTATTTATCCCTTCATCACCGAGGAACGTGTGGTCTCAGGGCATCCGGTGAGGTTCCAGACCTCCGTGTCCATCCCACAGCGAGAAGCCGTCCATGTGTCAATATGCCAACCTAAACGGAAAATGAAAGAACCACACCAGCAGAGAATAACAAGACACTCGTGTAGGTTTTATTAATCACAGACTTTGCTATAAGAACCAGGTGGTCTTAGTGCTTAGCTCCAGGGACTAAATCAACAATATTTGCTTAGCGGGATTGGAGCAAACACTATGAGGATTGTAAAAGTGTCAGACTTATTGACACAGAGAAAATGCTTATAAGCGAGACAATGGTAACGGCTTGAAAAGAATCTAATCAAGTCTTTTACTGGCACTAGGCTAAATGAGTTGTGTACTTAAAGGGGCCACATTATCATTAGCACCTGCAGATAACAATGCATGTGGCTGCAGAGGGCGTTAAGGAAATGCTGAAGCGCAGCTTTTTATAATCCCTGCTTAGACCACAAAGTATACTTCAGCTCTCTTAAGGTGCGTCATTAACTAATGGAATACACATTACTTTACAGAGACAGAGTTTCAGAGCATTCTGCTTGGATAAAGCAGCAGTCTGACTGAACACAAATAAAACCTGCTGCCACATTTAAATGTGCAAATTGTAGAGAACATTATTGGAACATTCAGGACGCATGTGTTAAACAGGTTGTAAGAAGGCTAGGCTGACCCAGACCAGGATAAGGTAGTTACTGAAGATGAATGAATAAATAAATAAGAAAGCTAGACTGTAACAAGTAAGGAGTAAAACACACATGGGTGTGCTGTTAGGAAAATAAAAGGTAAATAATCATCAACATAATGGTGTGTTGTGGCCCGACATGAAGCTGTATTATTGTAGTTGACCACCCTGAAGTTGATTAATTTCCTATAACTACAGATCCCAAAGTGTTGTATTCATCTGATATCACAGCAGTTTACCAACACTAACATTTTATAAAAAAATTTCATAATTTTTTTTATCAGTTTATAGTTACATTAATGTTGTGGAACATCCAAGAAACAGGTTAATTCCGGTTATGACGTTATAACAGCTATAAATAACCATTTCCTCGCTAGTCTCTATTTTTTCTTTCTCTTGAAGTTAATGAGACAAAAATGCAGCTTGTCTCTTTACCTCCATCCTGAAGACTTACCCATGTCTGAAAATTTTACCACTGACTGTTACAAAGCACTGACACTGGAGACTCCTTCCATAAATGATAAATAAACTTACAGAAAACATCACTTTATCAACAGTAACAACCTCCATACAAGTCCTTGTGTATTAGCTGTTACTATAGAAACTATAACGTATTAGAATGAGTGCATTAATATGAACCTTGCAGCTGGAATTACTGTCAGAGCTGCTGTTATAGAAAACGAATCAACACCTTCTGACTAATTAGATATGAGATTTCACCTGCACTGTGGTATAATCCAGAAATAATGTTCTTGCAATGTGCTTTAATAACAGTTTGCTTCACATTATGTGAGAAGCAGCGAGCACCATGAAAATGTTAATGTTATCATTCCTGCAACTAAAAAGTAAGATAGAAATATTATAGCAACATACAGCATATAAACATTTATAAAAAAAAAAAAAATGCTAATCTGACATATGGAACATTCTAGGAACCAAAATCAAAAAAGAGCCATAACATCCAGAAAACAAGCTCCCTAACCTAATATTGATAGATTAATTTCAAATTTGCAAACCTTCAACAGGAAACAGTAGAGGAACTGTTAATGATTAAGTAGATATGACATGAAACTTGTACGTCACTATTTTTATCATGTGCAAAAACAGCAAGCTAACATTGCCACTACATTTCCTCTGAAATGACGTGAACACAAATAATCAAATTTATTTTTTTTTTGCACAACTCTGATGAAGAGTAACGAGAAAGTTTTGAAATCATACAGAGTTCCTTCTGCTGTTTCAGTCGATGATCTTTAGTGATATCCGAACATGAATCTTATCTAGGGCTGACTTTTCAGCTTTCATATGTGTATAAATAGAGTCATATGGTCTGGGAAACCTGATCCTAGACTTGCACTGCTATTATTTTGACATGCTTTATAAATGTGGGCCACATTAACAACTTCCCAGATCTGCAAGCAGAGGAAAAGCCCAGGGGCCTGTCCGGTTCACAAACACCGAGGCTACACAGCTCTAGTCTTCCGAGCGTATTGTATTCGGAAGGCGTCCGGAAGCGCAGAGACAGCCACAAAAGGCCAGTGATATGTCTGTTCAATGAGGCAGGGAGCGCAGGCGATGGGAAACAGCTCCATGGCCCCTTTCTGAAACCGGAGAACCCAGGCAGATCCGTCAGCCGGCAGAGATATGATACAGCGCTCTTTCAGTCCTCGTGCAGGGCCGAGAACAATGCTGCGGGACGCTGGCTGCACCTTCACCTGTGATTCTGCCAGGAGAGTAAAAAAGGCAACAGATGTTGCTTTACAAAAGGGAATGAGGTGGAGCTTCATGAGAGGAGAAATCTATTTCTATCAGCGGCTCAGTAGTGTTAGCACTCGCTTTTAGGGGTGAAGTGATGCAAAATTTTAACTTTTGACAATTTTACCAAGTTTGGTAACACTTAACCTTAGTATTCATAAGTCTACATGACCCCATTTAACCCTGTAATGACAACTGACATAGACCTACATTATATAAACATTTATGCTTAGGCTCTAATAAGCAGCGGTTATATATATATATATATATATATATATATATATATATATATATATATATATATATATATATATATGTGTGTGTGTGTGTGTGTGTATAGTGCTTTTGTTTTGTGTGTGTCATGATGTTCTAATCTATGTCACCCTGGGAAGTGTCATAACACAACTCTATGATTTAAAGTCACATGACTCAGGTGTTATGTCAAATTTAACAAAATTATGGAATCAGTGTTTATAATTGTGTATGTTTACATCAGCTGTCATAAAGGGCTTATACGGGTGTCATAGCTTTATGAATATTGTAAGTATTACTCAGTTTTTTAATAAAACCTTATCAGAAAAGGGACTAACTGCATTTTTTCGGGATTTTTATTCTCACTTGCCATTCTTTTCTCTAATAAATGCTGACTAGTGAGTTTAGATTTTACAGGACTGTATTTCCAGTTCTAGTAACTCTACAGTCCATACTTCTGAGCTGATCTAGGTACATTTTTCTAAAGTTAATTCTAAAAAGTTTCTCTCTTATCTCTAAAGTCTAATAATAATCAGGCAGATCTGAAATAAATTTGAAAAGAAAAGAAATTTGTTAGGCTATAAATAAATGACAAGCTATATATATATATATATATATATATATATATATATATATATATATATATATATATGTACACACATACATATATATATATATATCTTGATGCGGGAGGTTTCTGCCTCAGAGCTCCAGGGTCTCTGGTTCGATCATGAGATTGGGTGGCTTCTCTGATTTCCTCCAACCTCCCAAAGCCTTGCCAGTAGGTAGACTGGTTACTTAAAATTGCCTCTAGGTGTGAATGAGTATGTGAAGGTGTGTGTACATGGAGAATAGCAATAGACTGCCTTCTCATCCATGGCTCCAGATTCCCCATGACCCTGACCAGGATATAGAATGAATGACTGAGTATACCATAATGAGGTTGGGTTAATTTGTGATTTTACATAGGAAAATTGAAAGAAATGAACTGTCAAGCAAGATAAACGAAATTAATTTATAACTGCAATACAGCAAGCATCCATTTTGCCTCTTCACACATTTATAATGTATTGATTAAGGAATGCAGGCTAGTAAAGCTTCTCTCTGTTTTGAAACCTACAGTCCTCCAAGGCAGGCAGGCAGGCAGGCAGGCGAGATGCCAGTGATCTTAAATAAGGCAATAAATAAAACAGGATTGCCAGCCAAGCAGAGTTTAAAACTGGTTTATTTAGGCTTAATGTAAGCAGGTTGTCAAACTCAGATTATTAGAGCAGGAGAAGCTGTACAGGCGGAAAAGGAGGTGGAGGGAATTAATGCACTGGGTAATCTCTACTGTAACACAAATTCATCTATGAGAACAAACTTTCGCTGCAGTTGACAGCTGTAATGAAATCAGTGCTGCCTTGATTTCCGCCTGTGTAGTTACAATTCAGCTGTGACTTTGTGCAGTAGCTGTGGATTAGCTCAACCCTGTCGCAAACAGTAATACCGCTTTATAACACAATGTTGTTGAATTCTTAAATCTGATTGGTCAGAAGGTGTTGATTAATTTTCTCTAACAGCAGCTCTGTCAGTAGTGTGGCTGTAATTCAAATCACAGGTGTATATTAATGCATTCGTTCTAATGCATTATTGTTACTATAGCAACAAATAGTTCACAAGGACATGTATGGAGGACGTGCAACATAATCTAAGATCAATACAATACACGGATGTATAAAAACATGCTGTTATTCAGCAAAGAAAATGTAGAATTATTGATATGGATATGATGAAGTTGTCTGTGAGGAGACATTTATTTAATATTTTTGGAAGGAGGACAAAAATGTTCTTTTAAGTTTGCTGACATGGGAAAATCTTCAGGCCAGGGAACTCTGTGCCTCCTGGTTTCTCAGTAACATGACAAGCTGCATTTTTTTTTTTGGCTTATTAATGTCAACAGAGAAAAAAAAGAGAAGCTGGTGATGGAATGACAATTATAGCTGTTATAACACAAAAGATAACAGGAACAAACTTTTGTTTTGGAGATGTTCCTCAACTATAAATGGATAAAAAGTATAACATGTCATTCTTTATTTTTTTTTAAATGGTAATCGTTGACAAATTGCTGTGGAATAAGAGGAATAAAGCATGTGTCTAAAACAGACACACCATCTTATATCACCTGTTATGGAAAAGCCAATAATTTAGGAACGTGAGAGCTTTGAAAACTTTCTTTTAAAAAGATTTCTCAAGGGTATTTTAATTACTCACCTTTCTAAACTCTTTTTTCTATAAGTGAAGCCGTGTGTACTAGGGTTCTCCATAGAACCCTCAGACACCCCTTTAGGGTTCTAAAGCTTAACACTTTTCCAATGTTCATCTCAATGTTAAATACTTTCCAACATTACACATCAAACTCTACAACAGAGAGCTTCTGGATCTGAGAGTGTTGTTTTAGGAATATACACAATAAGCTCAACAAGCTCTTGAAACAATCACTTTACTATAGAACCTTAACACTGGCAATGTAAATAATCCTTATGCGTGCTAGATAGACCTTTTTTTCTAAAAGTGTATAGACACCTTTGTATAATCCAAAAAAAATGTAATTCAAAAAGCAAGCTACAAACAATAACAAGCAGGAAAACACATTACTTGTGTGAGAAGATACCAGTAACAGCTTACAGTCTTTTTTTGATAAATAGGATTTTCTGAGTTTGGTTTAAGGCACTTCTTTTTCTTTTATTGTGATTATTCATTTTTTCTGATGACGGCAGCAGTCACATTCTCTCCCTCTCTCCACACGACCATCCATTTCACCGTCTCTCTCTCTAATTACATGTCAATAATTCAGTGCTCAATTTTAATGGCTAGGAGAAATTCATTTATTCTCTGTTCATGCCGTCATTGCAGCGATTAGCAGGGATGAAAGATAAAGCTCCTTCGAGGGAAAAGGAGGTGAAGATAAGAGAGGACTGGCTGTTCTTCTCTCTTTTTTTCATTCTCTCTTTCCTTTTCCTACTGAGGTGACATGAGGTCTTGAAAATTCCTGAGCTGGCACTTTTGATTGCTGCTATCTGTGGGACTGAAAGTTGGTGATGGGAGGGGTGAGAAGCACATTTTGGCAGACACACACACATACACATATACAGAGTGTAGAAAATACTATATGATGTCTAAATGTTCATCCTGGGTTCGTGGCCCTCACTGTTGGAATTATCTGCATGCAATTTATTTTAATTTTGAATAGTTTTATCCACGTCTTTGATTATATGGTTCTATATGACAATTCTGTAATTTTGAGATATTAAGACATACATTTTTGTCCAAAGCATATACGACTATTCAAAGTTTGCAGTTCTTTTCTAGATATAAGTAATATATTGGTCTTTAACATCTAAGATATAGAGGCGTGGAAATATAAGTAACATACTTATAATGTCAGCTCATTTTTCCCAAAAAAAAAAAAAAAAAAAAAAAAAAACAATATCAGATATTGAGCAGCTATCAAAACATGTCAGAATCTTATACTGTAATTTCTGCAAGATCTTGTTTATTTGCATGCTGCTGTGAAGATTATTCATTTAAACTAAACTAGTGTATTTAATGTGTACTTGTGTAAACAGTGCATACTTGTTGCTGTAACAACTTTTTTTCTTGCTTTGCTTTTTCTTTTCCACAATATCGTCTCCAGAGGGAGGCTTTGGCTTTTGTCGTACTGTTGTTTCTTGAACGCGTGAAAAAGCAGGAAGTTTGGTTAAGTGCGGAAAGAAAGAGAAAAACAACAAGATCCCCAGCCCCCCATCCACCTCGTACCCTCTCACCCCCACCTCCAGCTTGATTTGTCCTAAATGAAGGCATCTCTGCATGCATTCCTTGTGTCCCTGACAATGCACCGAGTTCCTTTGGGCCTGAGCGGGTGCTGAGGCTTTGCCTTTGTCCACTGATTAACTGCTTCATTCAGGGCTCAGCTTGCTAATTGCATGGCCTGTATAGCTCGCCTGTATTACTGTTAGAACTAATGAGACACAATTACTGCGCCCCGCAAATCTCTGGCTGCTGCGATCCCTAAGTGCCCCAGAACTCAACAAGAGCTCACACAGAAAAGAGCTGTAGCGCTGTTGTAAGAAAAACAAAGCCTATGTGGGGTTTCCTTCCCTTTTCTTTTGGTTAAAAAATAAATTCATGTATTTGTAGCTGCTTAATAATTAGTCCCAAGAGTGAGCAAGCAAGAGAAATGAGAAAGAGGGCAAAAAAAAAGCTGAATAGGCCATAAAATGGAGGACACCAGCAAGGTATTGAGGAAAATCAGTGTGAGAGGAAACACCAGAGCTGCAAATGCCAACTTTTTTTTTTTTTTTTTTTAACTTTTTACAATCTACGTATATGTATGATGAACACCACCACACACATTTTAACAAACTCAATTTATCTCTTTTATACATAAATTATGAGAGGTTTAAAAAAATATTATCCAGATTCTTATCTGGTTTTGAGGTGATTTACATCTTATATTCTGTAAAAAAAAAAAAAAAAAGTATGTTCATTAAATGTATTGAATGTACATTAAAACATATCCCTACTAATCCTATAACTAATATTAAACCACCCAGAGGAATGACTGAAGGACGCAACTTTAAAATATCCAACATGGTTAAATCTGAGTGACTAACCTTTCTGTATTATAATCGCATAAATAAGAAACGAATTAACAACTTTAAAAAGCCATAATGACTTCCCTGACTACTGACGTATAGGATGTAATTAGAGTAAAGGCATCTAACAGAGAGTGATCATCTCTAGATCATTACTGAAACATAACATAATGATCCTTCCTGTACAACACAAACACACAAACAAACATTAGAAATAATGATACCTAGTTCCTGACTGAAGTTTTGTTTCTGCATTCCTAATGGTTTCTTAGTATCAGCTCTGGGATATACTGAATGTGTCAGTAATCAAATTCTTGGCTCATTAATGTCATGGGAGTGTTCACTTGAAATGCATAATCATCACAGATTACAGTGAATCTCAGGTCCATTGAATCACCATTAAACTGCAGCCTAAAAGCACAAGGTCACCATCAGAGACCACCAGAGTCTTACAAGAGGTTTGGATCCCATTAGAAATCCATCAGATATGTCTATGGTGAGTGATATTAAACCATTCTTGTTCTCTGGATGCATATGGAAAACATAAATTATCATTACCAACAATTAAACCAAAATAAACCTGTAATAGGTTCTGTGTTTTTTAAGCAAGAAAGGATTCACCTGAATTGATCCATGGGTAATCTGAGGGTGTACATCTATGCTTTCAGCACATCTTAAATACAATTCAGAACACAGAATTACACTCAGATTTTTTTTTTTGATAAACCTAACAACCAAAAGTGATTTTATCAGCTTTTATAACAATGAGCTATAAATGCTAACTCTTCCCCTTAACCAAAAAAATACATTCCAATCATATAGCTAAGAAGATTAGTGTTAAGGACCTTATATGTATTCATACCACAGCACTGTTGAATTCTCAATTTTGATTGGTCAGAAAATGTTAGTTAATTTTCTACAACAGCATAACGTGATTGTTTTAATGTTATCTCTTCTATAGCAACAACTTACACAGGGACTTGTATGGCAGACGCTCCACATTAACAGATTAAAACATTGTGTGATTCCTGATATGGTGACGTTTTCTGTTATGAGACATTTATTTAATATTTATGGAAGGAGTCTCCAGTGTCAGCGCTTTGTAACAGTCAAAGGTAAAGCTGTAACTTCAAGAGAAAGTGAGGGAACAACTGTTTATAGCTGATATAATTGATAATAGGAATTAATATGTAACTATAAATGGATAAAAATACACAATGTCATTTTTTATGTGTAAATATATAATTGCATAACACTGGAAATTTGCTGTGGTATGAGAGGAACAAAATACTAAATAGTGGGGATGTACTGGTACAGGAAAATAATCAACTTTGGGGTGGTAACAGTAACTCTGCTTCATGTCATGCTGCACCACACCACTCCATCTTTTTTTTTTTTTTCCTAGAACAGCACATCCCCAAGTGTTTTATTCCTTGTTTTGGACCAGCTTAATGATTAGACCCTAGCATGAGCAAGCATGAGAAGGGGAAAAAAATGTTTAAATGCACCATTCCAGCAAAAAAGACAAAAAGGCTTGAGGGATTGGAACCCACAACACTTTCCCATCAACCGCTGACTTACTGCTGCTCGAAATCCTCATTACTTCACATGAATTTGCAATCGTGAGTTGATGTTGGCTCAGATAACGAAGGACCATAATTAAACGATCAAATCACTAAAGTGACCCGTGATATGTGTGTGTATGTGTGTGTGTTTGCAGGAAAGAAAAGAAGCAAGGTTATTTTCCTTGTCGAACTCTTAGCTTAGAGTTAAGATAAATTTATAAGTTTAAAACTTATATCCTGAATTTATATATTTCTGTAAAGCTTCTTTGTGACAATGGCCATTGTAAAAAACGCTATACAAATAAATTCGAATTCGAATTGAGCTTATCAAACTAATCTATTTTGAATGGCAGCTTTCATAAGACACTCCATTCCCTTATAGTGGAATTAACTGTCATATTTAGCTACTAAAAACTCAACAAACTGACAAATCTTTATTCTGAGGGATGCATAGAAAGGAAAGTTTTCTTGTCTGTAAGCCAGACTGTTTCAAGTGTAAGATTACGCTGCTAGTTCAGCGAGGAAATCCCCCTGCATTCATGCAGTTATCTCAGCCTTATTGAGTCCACTAGCTCAGAAAGGCCTACGTACTCCTGTGTCCCGACCACAATGCTGTGAAATAATGAGCTCCTGTCACAAAACACGTTGTGTCAGTCCAACTCTAATACACAGGGTAAAGTAGGTGCAATATTTCAATGAAAAAATGGTCAGAAAGAGGCTGAGTTATGGGGTGTTGTGAATGCAATGCGAATTAGCCATAGTTTAGCTGTCAAAAAGATGATTATTTCGGTGGTGTTTTCAACAGAAATCTCTGGAATGTTTGTTGGATTTGGAGTGTTTACTCTTCCATTAGTCTGCCCTCTTCACTCCGTTTTCAGTGTCCGGAAAAAAAGGAAAAAAACTCCAACACGCCATTCATCTCTGTCCGCTGTGCTAACAATGTACGCTCTTCTACATTAGCCTCTTGGCCCCGTCTTATCAGACTGGGAGACAGTCTCAGCCACTACCTGAACACTCTTTGTTTCTCCGTGACCCCCTCTAGTGCAGGTCACCGCCAGCAGCCATTCCAACCTGGATTTGGCCATCCTCGGGTTTCAGCTTCTCTCCTGCTCACACACACACACAGAGGCACCCATTAGGCCGGGGGCCCTGCTTGTGAATCGAGTGTGTTCTGTGTCAATCAAGTGTCTATTGGTTGAGTGATGGCTTTGTGTGTAGCTCTGTCATGCAGAGTGTGTGTACATTTGTTCATGGGGAACTTGTACAGAGCAATTTGTACACTCGCCACTTTGGATTTCACCTTTCAGCTTGGCACAAGCACCTCATTCGGCACTCTCCTCACTGTACAACATAGTGTCCAGAAACAAAAACACTCAAAAACTCAGTTTAATTTGTTTGCCAAAAAATTTTTAACAATAGACACTGTCACGAAACAGCTTTAGAGCAATCTGGATGTAGATTTAGGTCCCTAATAAGCAAGTTAGTGGTGATGGTGCAAAGAAACAACAACTCTCTGAGATGATATGAGGAAGAAACCATAAGAGGAACCATAAGAGGCTTAAAAGGGAACACTTCCTCTTCTGGGCGACACCAGATCGTCCAATTATAAATCATTGCAGTATACAGTCTAATTGAAAGTAATTCGACAGATGTTAGTTAAAAGTAGCTGTCTTGAGATTAAAATACATCTCTTCCCCTCCAAGCCACACCACAAAGTAGGCCTACATACCTACACCAGAGCACCTGAAAGCCAGCTAATTTATTACTTACCAAATATGCTAACTAGATAAACAAGTTCTGTGGCTACACATTTCTAGATATGAGCTCATTTCCTTAATACTAACATTGCCTAAGACTATTTACTACTAATTAGCTAGCTTAGCACACTGGTTCTGTGGCTAAAAATCTCTTTGTATGATCATGTTTGTTAATTACTAACAGTAGCTGAGTTTATTTATGACTAATTAGCTAACTTAGCTAAGCAACCTAGCTTACAGGTCCCTACAGGTTCTGTCAAAGTATAAGGTTTGTTTATTACTAACATTAGCTAAGTATTTATTACTAATTAGCAATGTTAGCTAGCTAGCTACCTAGCTTAGCACACTGGTTCTGTAGCTACAAGTCTCTTAGTATGAGCTCATTTGCTTATTATTAATTAGGCTTATTAATTACTAATCAGCTAGCTAGCTATCTAAATTAGTACACAGGTTCTGTGATTAGAAGTCTCTATGTATGTGATCTGAGTATTTGTAATTTTTTTTTACCAACATTAGCTAAATGTATTTGTTACTGTTTTCCTTAGTTAGCTAGTTATCCTAGTATGCAGGTTCTGTGGCTAAAGGTTTCTGAGTATGAGTTTATTTGCTAATATTATTAATACTAGCTAATTTTATTCATTACTAATTAGCTAGCTACTTACACAGCTTAGTACACAGGTTCTGTAGCTAAAAGTCTCTGAATATGAGATTATTTATTTATTACTAACATTACCTAAGTTCATTTATTACTAATTACCTAAGTAATCTAGCTAACAACCTAGCTTAGCACTCAGGTACTGTAGGTATACATCTCAGAGTATGAACTTGTTTGTTTATTACTTACATTAGTAAAATGTCTTTATGCAAAATGTAGTTATTGTGCTAGCTATCTAGCCTAACACAGGTTCTGTGGCTACAAGTAAGTCTATGAGTATGAGCTTATGTATGATCCTGAATCTTTTTTTTTTTTTACAGAACAACTGAATAGTCTCTGTTTTAAATGTGAAATATCATTTTTATTCCCCAGTTAACAAATTTGACCCCAAAACACCCAGAAATTATCTACTTTTTTGACTTCAGGCTATATTAACCTTAACTAAATATTTTGACTATTGATTTTAATGCTGTTAAGAAAACAGTACCTAATCAAATGTACTGTTTGACCTAGGCAATGTTAATAGGTAGCTAACAAGATCACACATTGCTTCACACCTCTCCAATGCATGCCACATATCCATCTAAATGGTGTCAATTACCCACATTACTCTCTGCATATCTCTGCTTGATAAGAGCTTGCATGTAGACAGAGCTTTGGATTGCATCACCTCCCTTGGCTTGATGCCATCACGCCGTATTAAAGCTGTGCCACCCACAAAGGAGGCTCCTGTCATCCGGCAGCCTACATTCAGCACCATCACTGTACAAACACACACCTCGCGTTATTAAGCAAATGAGATTGGCTCAATTATCATCTGTCAAATTTATAACAGGGGTGAGGAGAGGAACACAGCTTGCTTTTATGTGTTTTGTGTGTGTGTGTGTGTGTGTGTGTTATAGAGTTTCAACAAGACATCTACATCTAGAAAAAAACACTCAAAACATCAGCTATTGGAAAAAGGAGGCATGTTTTTCTTGTGTTTCTTTCTTTGTGTGAGAAACAAGGTCACCGTGGTGTGCACGCATTTCCGCAATGTGACTGTTTATGGGCACTATCCACTTCATAATTCCCCAATTACGTGACATTTTCTTCAATATTTAACCCATTTTCCTGACATTCTGACAGCACAATAGAACAAAGACACAGAATGATTCATCACTAGTCTTGTTACTTGTTCGAACACGTTCTCATAATGTGACATTACACTTTCTTGGTTTGTCATACCCTATGGTTGATTAGATTTAATTCTTATTGTTTGCTGTAAAACAAGATCTTTAGATAGATTTTTATCTAAAGATAAAAAAAAAACACACCACCCACGGACTTGCTTTTTAAACTCGCAACCTCATTCCAAATTAGCCCGATACTGAACATTTATATTAAACTTAACGTCGCTAGGTTAAAGAAATACTCCAGAATTTTTCAAACTGCAGGAGTGTATTTATGATTCCAGTGATATATTTAAGATTTAAGATTTGAAGGAAAAAGAAAAAAAATCAGAAAACCTGTTTACACGGAACTCACGTACAGTATAATGGAAGTCTAAGGGGCAGTTGTTGCGTGGAGAAATGTTTAAAATACTTAACTAACACAAATGTACAAATTCCTCATGTGTTAATTGTTTATGGTTCTTTCTAAAGCTTTCTAAAGAGGATCTACTTCCTCCAGCTGAAGAACATTTAGGGATGCAGATTTTTTTAAAAACCATTACAGTGTAACAATAAAGATGTTAGTATTAGCAAAGCTCTTAGCTAACTTTCCAATAATTTGTAAGGTTTTATGGTACACTTTTAGAAAACAGGGTTATTTAAGGGATTTTGGATAGTTCAGGGTTAAACAGTTTTTGTTGTTGTTGTTGTAGGACTCTGTGTAGAACATTTAGAGATTCCACCAAAATGTCAAATCAAGTAATGTTTAAAGATGCTAGTTTTAACCTTTTTAACCTTTCTTTAAGAGCATATGCACATGCTATCTGATTGAATCTACTGCATTTTTAATATTTACGTGTATATATTTGTAAGATAACTCAAATATTTCCCGTTTTAAAAAAGTTATATCTCTAAAGGCATTAAATTTTACACATTTAGAAGTTCATAGACAAACACTAATAACACATTTAACAAAAAATATATAACAAGCATACCTGTGTAAACATTAACATTTATCAACACCACAACAGGCACCTAAGATTTAGGATTTTGAATAAACAGGATTTTCTTTCTTTTCTTTTATTTTTAGTACATGAAATATTGCAATTAGTATTTGCTGTAATCACACACACACACACACACATACACACTTCACATATACTACAAGTCAAAGTTTTTTGTACATCCTGTACTATCAGTTTTGGGTAAACTTCAAGAAATATGTTCAAATGATATCCTGTAGAAAGATGTTTGTTTGTTTGTTAGTTTGTTCAAATACTGTTGCGCAAAGCAACATTAAGAACATTAAAAACAGTGAAGAAAAAAGTCTCATGTATTTAACAATTAGTGGCTCCGTTTTTTTTACCAACCAAAAAGACCAAAGATCACAGGTCAACGTTCATCTAGTAGTTGGCGTAAAGCAAACGGAACTGCTACCGAAAGAAAACGTGTTTTTCAGGTCCTTTCCCCTTCTGTGAATTCGCTGTGATTTTGACAGGCAAAATTTATTTGTACTTGATCTGACTACTGTTTTAAACGAAAAAGCAGAAAAGTGCAGGTTGCTTCCTTATCACCATAGCAAGAAGCCAAAGCTTATAAATACTATGGCCAAACCAATAATGTTGCCATATCTGGATATAATTCTGCTGCATTTATTAATTCTGAATGCTAAACAATGTTCTCCAGCAGACATAATGCCATAACCAAAGCTTATTTATCTGTCTATTGTGGTTTATAGGTGTTGGTTATGGCATGTTAAGCTGACCTTGTTACTGCTGCCAGTGCTCAAAGGTCAGCCAGAGCAATCAGCCGCCATAAACAGTCCACACTTTAACAGCGTCCTAGTTATGTCCATGCTTTAGGTCAAGCTTATAGTTTGTAGCCTGGGGCGAGAAAAACAGTGTAGCGTAGTCATAACTCCTCCTGCCTGTGGCTATAGGCTTATACATGGTTCTTACACACTGGTCTGAAACCCGGATTTACTCCTAGTCCATTTGAGAGCATGGAGAAATTCACACAAGAAACAGGAAAATGGCAAGAAAGTGGAACAGCGGAACGTTAGAAATTAGCTGAGCGCTGTCTGATTGGATAACCTTCCTGTAATTTCTCATAGTCCCTGTAGCTCAGCGCTGTGCCAGTCACACATCCAAACACATTACACAACTGTGTGTGTGTGTCGTTATGTTATCCAACACATGTATAATTCAAATCGTGCCAGACATCAACTGGCATGTCACTCTAACAGGAGTGTGAGTGGACACACACACACACACATACACACACACATACACACATGCATACACACCCACACACACACACACACACACACACACACAGTGCTGCAACGAGAAAATTATTGAACACTCATGAAATTAGTTAACCAGAAGACTACAAGCTTGCATTAAGCTAACTCTTTTACTGAGTACATAAAACATCCAAGCCTTCTAGTAAACTTCTAGCTAACAGTATTCTACACAGGGAATTGCAAGCTAGCTAACAGTATCTTACACAGGGAATTGCAACCTAACTAACAGTATCTTACACCGAGAATTGCAAGCTAGCTAACAGTATCTTACACAGAGAATTGCAAGCTAGCTAACAGTATGCTACACAGGGAATTGAAAGCTAACTAACAGTATGCTACACAGAGAATTGCAAGCTAGCTAACAGTATGCTACACAGGGAATTGCAAGCTAGCTAACAGTATGCTACACAGGGAATTGCAAGCTAGCTAACAGTATCTTACACAAGGACTTGCAAGCTAGCTAACAGTATGCTACATAGAGAATTGCAAGCTGGCTTATCATACACAGGGAATTGCAAGTTAGTTAACAGTATGCTACACAGGTAATTGCAAGCTAGCTAACAGTATGCTACACAGAGAATTACAAGCTAGCCAAAATTAAGCTAACTATTGAATTGTATAAGTAAAACAGCCAAATTTTCTAGCAAACTACATAACAGAAAATTAACTACGATATTCTGTTGTTATATTTGCTTCGCAAACTAGCTAAGATTAGGCTAACTATTATTTTGTGCAGTTGAAACAGTCAAGTTTTCTTGTAAGCTAGCTAGCAGTAGGTTTTCTAGCAGTCTAGGCAACATTAGGCTAACTATTGTACTGTCTAATTAAAACAGCCAAGTGTTTTATCAAGCTAACTAACAGTCAGTTAGCCATGATATTATGTAGTTATGTAGTTATGCAATCTAGCTAACAGTAAGTTAACAAAGATATTGAGTAATTAAAACAATCATGTTTTCTAGCAGGCTAGCTTACAGTAAGTTAACCATCATATTGTGTGGTTATTTTCTCTTAGTTATTTAGTTAACATTAGGCTGACTATTTAATTGAAACAGCCACATCTTCTAGCAAACTAGCTAGCAGTAAATTAACAATATAAATATTATATATAAATATTATATTTGACTATGGTATCAGATGTTTGGCTAACTATTAAAGTGTATAATTAAAACTGCCAAGTATCTAGTAAGCTAGCTAACAGTGCATTGATATTGTGTAGTTATGTTTACTTAGCAAGCTAGTTAACAGTAAGCTATAACATTCTATGCTTATGTTCACTTAGCATGCTATCTATATTAACCATTATATTACTTAGAAAGCTGGATAACAATTTTTTTTTTTTTAAAGATACTGTTTGGTTATGTTCACTTAGCAAGCTAGCTAATGCTAGGTTAACTATTATACTGTGTAATTGAATCAGACATGTTTTCTAGGTAAGAGTTAGCTAATGGTAAGTTAAGTATAATATTGTTTATGATGTTTGGATTCACTTAGCAGTCTATCTAACTATTTTGTTGTGAAAGTGAAGCAGGCACGTTTTCTAGAATTCTAGCTAACAGCTAGCTAGACATGATATTGTTAATGATGGTTGGACTCACTTTGTGAGCTAGCTAACTATTGTACCGTGTAATTAAAACAGGCAACCTTGCTAGCAGGCTAGCTAAAAGTAGGTTAATCATGATACTGGGTTGTTGTACTGTATAACTACAACAGCCAAGTGTAGCTAGCTAGAAAGTCAGCTAACAGTAATGTAACTGCTGTATATTGTGTGAATAGACAAACTGTAATATTGTATCATTAAAACAGTAGGCAAATTTTTTGAAGGTATACTCAGTGACGAGCTTTTATAGGAGAATCCTAGCAGAGCACTAATGTGCATTAGACCTATACAAACCCAGAATGAATACGGTGAAGGTGAGAAAGCCGTTTTGACAGAAAGAGAGCGAAAAAGAGAGAGAGAGTACAGAAAAAAGAAAGCGCCCTCCACATGCACAAGGTCGCATTATTAGACATCTGCTCATGGCTTTCTGGATGTTTCCATCTCTCCTTCTGAGTGCTGATGCTCCATCTCTCTCTCCATCTCTCCATTGCTCCCTCTCTCTCTCTCCCAATCTCAATCTCTCTCTCTCTCTCTCAGTCATCGTCATTCCACAGGTCAGTGAGGCAACACACCATCTGTTCGACAGTTCACACTGACAGCAAGACGCACAGATACACACCGAGACACTGAGACGTGGGGAAAGTGGGGGTAGATGGACTCTCGGAAGTGGAGGTCAGTGATATTTTTTCCTCCATCTCTATCCCCAGCCATGCTCACTTTTCACTAATGGACAAAAATCATCTGTTCTTTCACACAGGAAGTAATTATTTCTCAGTCATCTGTGCTCATGATGGTTCTGGCTGTGGTTCGAACCTTTTACTATCCAGTGCTATTTGAACTTATTAACAAAGATATGCGTGAAAGTAGAAGAAAGAAAAGAAGATATAGAGGAAAATAGGAATAATGAAATTATTAAGAGCTAAGGGCCCTAATTTTGTGATCTTAACACAGACTCACACAAGATCATGTTCACACATGTGACTGGTGCAAATTTAATCTTTAATTTTTAAGATTATTACCTGTCACACTGTACAAAATGATCCCAATAAATTCTTGGCTGAGTTCTATTACAGACTTTGAGATAACATGTTCTGCACCAATCAGTGTGATCTGGGCTTGTGCAGAAAACAACTCACATATAAAAAAAAAAAAAAAAAAAAACATTCTTCAAGGTGAGCTTGAGGTAATAAATATCTTTTTTCTGTCCAATAGCCTATTTGCCACTGCCATATTTGTAGCTGTCCCATAAGTTTGGACATCTTTTGGTCAAACTTTTCGGACACTGACTCTTCTGAACTGTCTTCAGTCACACTGGATATCCTTCTTCGTCTGCATTTCTGCAGTGTTACATCTTTGTCCTGTAGCTCAGTTTGCACCTCATGGCTCCAGCAGCTTGCACCAACAAAAAACACTGCAACACAAAAAAATACACAGCATGTTTGCTTCACTTCCTGCAGTTTTGTTGATTCTCACTACGACAGAACCACACCAAGTTCACGTACATACGTATGCTTTCGCATATGTACATTAGTCCTGATTGTGTAGTCCTGAGTCTGAATTAGAGCAAAATTGATACTTTTGGTTTGTTCGCTAATTTGGTTTGGTTTAGCTTCACACTACAAATACTTACACAAACCAAAAAGCAAAAAAAACAAAAACAAAAACAAACAAAAAAATGTTGGCTGAGGGATATAAGGCTAAAAGTGTGATCATTGAAATAAAAAGGTGAACAAAGCTTTATCAGGTGCATGCAGAAATCACTTCCGTGCATGGAGAACACAGTGCTCATTATGTAAATGACTAGTTTAAAACATAAATCAAACCTTGTGGCTCAGTTTAGCAGCTTCAAAAAAAATGCTGCCTACAACATAAATAAACGCAGGTTTCTTTCACTTTCTGCAGGTTGATTCAGGGACTCGGACCGGTCGTTTTGGTCTGTACTCGAGTGTGATTGCTGTGTTCTTACCTGCCTAAAGTAGCACAATGAGAGTAAAAACGCACCAGGGTTTGATTTAAATGGGAGAAAATACTGCATATGTGAAGTCACAACTTCGTCTGCATAAAAACAGAGACCTAACAGAAACATTTTGACTTGTCAGTTTGACAAGACACTACACAATGTAGTGACTCTGTACTAATTTACAGACATCTCTGTTCTAGAAACTCCACCTGTCAATCAAGGCTCATCTCAGATTACAGAGTGTAGATGTAGCAGATTAGAGACGCTCTCTGTAGCAGGGCTGATCGTCAGAACTCAAGTGAACAAGATGAATGGCATCGTGTACAGTCTGATAAAACCTGAGTGCAGTGTCCTGTTTCTGTCCTGTTCACAGCAGTGATTAGGAAATCTGATCACACAGCTATAGCCAGAAAATCTCTTCTATCAACACACAGATTGTGGTACATAAAATGTTTTTAGAACCTGATCTCATTTATGAATTTGAACGAGTGAGAAGATATGGTTGGACTTGCAATGTCCTGAGAGAAAGTACAAAAACTAATTCTGCCCCAAGACTGCTGTTTACTGCCTGTTACTTTTTAATAAAGAAATAAAGAAATGAATTTTCCCCACTTGTTTTAAGGTAACGTTTTTCATTCATAATAAGAACACTATCTGCAGTTATTGCATACACACACTCACCATCCACTTTATTAGGAACACCTGTACATCATGCAGGTATCTAATCAGCCAATCATGTGGCAACAGCACAATGCATAAAATCATGCAGATGCAGGTCAAGAGCTTCAGTTAATGTTCACATGAAACATCAGAATGAAGAAAAAGTGTGATCTCTGTAACTTTAACCGTGGCATGGTTTTTGGCGCCTGCTGGGCTGGTTTGAATATTTCAGAATCTCCTCTGAATTTCACACACAACAGTCTCTAGAGTTTATACAGAATGGTGCAAAAACAAAAAACATTGAGTGAGCAACAGTTCTTTGGGTGGAAACACCTTATTGATAAGAGAGGTCAGAGGAAAATGTGCAGATTGGTTCAAGTTCCAGGAAGGATATAGTAACTATAGTATAATCACTCTTTACAACTGTGTTGAGCATAAAAGCATCTCAGCATGCACAAAACATCGAACCTTAAGGTGGTTCAGTCCAGTCTGGTCATTCTCCTCTGATCTCTCTCATGAACAAAGTGTAGCCCGCAGACCCTCCACACACAGAATGTTTTTTGTTTTTCACACCATTCTGTGTAAACTCTAGAGACTGTATGTGTGAAATTCCTATGAGATCAGCAGTTTCTGAAATTCTCAAACCAGCCCTTCTGGCACCAACAACCATGCCAAGGTTAAAGTCACAGAGATCGCACTTTTTCCACATTCTGATGTTTGATGAACATGAAGCTCTTGACCTGTATCTGCATGATTTTATGCATTGTGCTGCTGCCACATGATTGGCTGATTAGATATCTGCATGAATGTTCAGGTGTGCAAGTCTTCCTAATAAAGTGGGTTTGTTTGTATTTAAGTTTATTGCCATACCAGCTTCAATGGCTACTTCATGGCAAATACAGACATTAATCAAACATTCAATAAAATTCAGCTTATAAAATATCAAACATTTCCGTGCAACACAAAACTCTATAAAAGATTCTTTAAATTTACATGTTCCTGAGTCCATCTTACAAAACAAGTCTTTCAAAGTTTGTCCTGATAAAACCTAATAAAGTGGATGGTGATTGTATTTTATTACATTGTGGCTGAAACCTGCAGTGATAGTGTACAGCTTGTTGCCTTACTGAGAAACTGGAACATACTTGAAGTGGTGAAGACTTTACAGAAAACTTGGTAGAAAACTTACTGACTGTTACAAAGCACTGCAACAGGAGACTCCTTCCATGCATGTTAAATACACATCACCTGACAGAAACATTCACCATATCAATGACTACATGATGGTAAAGAACATTAACTTTTTTCATTATAGTCAGCATTGTTGAGAGCTTCTGTTATAGAAAATTGATCAGCACCAATCCGATTTTAGAATTCACATGAAGGCACATAAAGGGGTTTTATTTATGACCTCTTAGTCTGTTTATTATCTGATTATTAGACTGCATTTAACACTGCAATTATGCTTTAATAATATGTACAGTACTGTGCAAGTCTTAGGCACGGTGTAGAGAAAAGATGCCCTTAAAAATAATGAAATTGAATGTTTCTACATTAAAAACAATACTATAAAGAGCACTAAACTTTAATAAATGAAACACAGTCAATATTTGGTATGACGACCCTTTGCTTTAAAAAAAAATGTAGTCTCAGGTACAATGTGTGCAGTTTTATAAGAAAATGAGCTGTAAGTGTTACTGAGCATCTTGCAGAAGCAGCCACAGTTCTACTGGAGACTTTGACTGTCGACTCACTTCTTATTTTTGCAACGAAACCCAGCAGCCTTCATTATGTCTTTTTTTATGTCAGAAAAGTGGTCTCTTATGTAATATGCTGCTTTCTTTACTGACATACAAACATTTTCCTGTAACATTTAATTTTGTGCTGGAAAACTAATGTTTGGAAATCTAAAAAGTTTTTGTACTGACAAAATAATGTCACTTCAGTTCTCAAAGTGGGGTCTGAGGACCACAAGGGGTCCATGAAGCGTAGGCAGGGGGTCTGTGATTTTATTACAGTGGTGTAAATCACAACTCATATTATGAAAGTTATTATATCTAGGGGTCCAAGCACCCAAGTAAACTCATACGTTATGCGTTCTGTCAGTGGAAATTTCAGGAAAAGAACACTACATGGCTCCAAAAAATATTATTTGGCCAATTTAAATAATGTTATATAAAATAAATTGATACAGAGGGAGTCTGTGGAATTTATTTTACAGTTAAAGGGGTCCCTGACTGCCAAAAGATTGAGAACCACTGCTCTACACGATAATGACATCCTATTTAAGCACTGTGTTTCTCTCCAACTTCAGGCCACTGTGTCCTCTGTATCCTGCTAGCTGAGTGTAAACAGAGCCGTTGGATGATGGGAGCTGTGTGTCCCGGCGCATCCCCTCTCAGTGGGCGAGTGATTGCAGGGGCCGGTCCTGTTTGTCAAGGTAATGAGGCAGAGGTGAGGGACTCGCAGGGAGCGCGCTCCACCACCTCAGGGGATGGCAGAAGGAGGGGGGTCCAGCTCCACCTGACAGGGATTAGCAGCCAAGCCCTAAGCAAACAATCCCAGATGAGTTTGGGGGGTGGGTGGTTGCAGGCTCTTTCCCAACCCCCTTCTTTTGCATCTCTGTCTTTCTCTGTGGAGAAGACATGGGCTTGTGCAAAGTCAAAAAGCAAACAGAGCAAATCAACTCCCTAAATAGGTTCCTCGTTTCTTAGCGCAGACCTGTTAATTGACTTAGGAGCTGAGGCATGCGCTGCCTGCCACCTCCCAGGATTCGCGAGACGCAGACAGCGTGCACTTTTGATGAATAGTGTATGCGAGAGCTATGGAAATGTTCTCCGAAAGAAAGACATTACAGACAGTTTAATTTTTTTACACTAGTCTACGTGTGACCTTGGGAGAATTGTTTTAAGATGAAGAGCCCAGAGGAACAATTTTCCCGTCACTCTGTCACTCAGTAACTGCAGAGTAAGCCATAAATTTGAGCTGAGAGCTACAGAGCTTTAACTTGGAGTGAATCATTACCTGCTCACAAGGCAGACCACGTTTATGTCTCGCTCTCCATAGCCCAGACTGGCAGCAGTAACTCCTGCCTCATCATTTCTCTCTAGTTGTACGACTTGCCAAAAGAAAATGACTAGAATGAAGTCCAGATTTTTGTTAAAAAAATTCTTTGTGACAAGCAAGTGAACTGACTTTGAAACAGGATTTCAGTTGAAGGTACAACATGTCCTTAATCCACCTTATTTGATCTTATTTCACTCTGTTCCAATTTAAGTCTGCAAATGAAGGCGGTTTATTTGTGAGCTCTGAGTTTGATTATTAACAGAATATTAGGCTGCATGTAAACTCTGCTATTGTGCTATACTAAATAAAAAGAGAACAAGCAAATGTGCACAATATTGGAGAACTGCATTTTATTGAATGCAAACCTGACGTCTCTCATTTTTTTTCATTAAAACATAAATTGAATTTACTTGGAAACATGTCCGAAATAAATGAGTGCTTGAACATGACATAAAATGAGAAATGGGAATCTAACTCTCACTCTTATTCTAATCTCTCAATCTTTAATCTCATGCAATCTCACTGGTTATTTTCATACAAATGAAGTTGGAAGAACAGGTACGAATCCTAACCATGTCCCTAACCTTAACCAAAACCTTCATAACTTTTTACAAAAATTTATTTGTTGGAACTGTAAAAACTTAGTGTTGTTTGTAGGTGACACTGGAGCTTTGCGAAACTTTGCTAATTCTCTGCGACTTAAACATTGGACGCACATTTTTGTAAGACAGACAACAGCGCATGCTGTGATAGGAACATAGTCAACGATGGGGTGCTGTGATGCAGCACAACACAAAGCTGAGTTACTATACCACCCAGAAGTTGATTATTTTCCTATAGCAGTACATCCTAAATTGGTTTATTCCTCTTATACCACAGCAATTTGTCCACGATTATAATTTTCATTAACTAAAGAAAGACACATTCAGTTTACAGCTATATTTAATGTTGTGCAACATTGGCAAGACAAGTTCTAGCAGCAATAAAGAATCATTCCTTCACCTGCTTCACTTTTTTCTCTCTTTTGAAGTTACTAAGGAAAAACATAGCTTGTCATTTTCCCAAGAAACCTGAAGTCCTCAAGATGCTCTTATCTAATCTAAACCATTACAACTTTTTTATATGAATTGATTTGCGTAGCAAATTTCAGTTTTGCTCATCTTTGACATCTGTGATTTCCTCGAACTTTGCTAATTCTCTACAACTTAAGCATATATTAGACTCAGATTTTTTTCACAAGCACATAATTCAAAGCTTTCATGGTGATTTGGCTCGAATCCACACCTCACAGGCCAACTGTGTGACTGTGATGACCACTAACGAAATATAAACACTCCTAATATGTGGTCCATTGCCATATAGATAATTAGACCTAATCGTGTTGTTTGCCCTCTGCAATCTGCATACATAGTATGCTAATGGATAAACACACACATGCAGAGTGTGTAATACCATTATCTTAAGCTTCTGTTTGAAGGCAATTACTCAAGACAAATGTATTTTTCACTAATTAAACCTTTATCTCTGACAGAACTGGTTAATTTAATTGCTTACATTTTACCAAGACATTGAAGCATTTTCTGTTCTTCTTTAGATGATAGCACAGTAATATATTTGGTCGACGGTACGTTTTTAATGTCTAATCAGTACTTTAAATTAAATTAAGAGCGCCTAAACCATAACACATGGTTCTCCTGGAAAGAAAAGGCTCACACAAGCATATGCACAGCATTCAGCTTTTTCTTGCACTGACACTTGAGGAGATGTTTTTTTCGTTTTCCCCCACTTGGCCCCAACCATCACTGCTTTTCTCTCTAAAGAATGACTCAGTGCCGATTTGAAAATTAACTTTTGAACAGATGCACTAATTCCATTTGCACTGAGGAATGCCCGGGCACTATGTAACCCAAGCCATGCCTGCTGTGGGCCTCCACCGGGCGAAGAGGTTACGCTCCAACTGCTGGAGACCACAGTGGCCTCTATCTCTCTGTTAATCAATATGGGCTCAGCCAATAATACGCATAATCAGTGAAAACGATGCCTTTTTTTTTTTTTTTTTTTTTTCAGGCGTATTCACCAGGGACCGCGGAGAACACACCTGTTCCTCAATGCCTCCCTGGAGGTTTTCCTCCACTCAGGGAAATTAGCCATTTCGTGCACTACAGCCACATACGATCAGTTTTAAACAGTAGGATTGAGTTTTCAAGGGTTTTTTTTTCCAATGCACTTTTAAGAGAGAGTGTACACAGCAAATTCAAGACAACGCATTATGTATTATGTAACACAACTCGTGTTATTACTGTGTTGAATACACAGCCAGTCAGAAGTTTATGAACACTATATTTTAGCACTTTTTAAAGAAGTAGATTTAAGTGAATTGAGAAATGTTTATTATGCATATAATGAATTGAGATATGACAGAAATTACTTTATTTTATTGGAACAATCTAGATTTAATCTAATTGCAAAAGGAGCAAAGTGTTTATCGCTCTTTTCGACACGTCAGACACATTTTTATGTTTTACAGTAACTAGCATTGTCTCTGAGTCTTTTATCTATAGCTTTACTTTCCAAGTGCATCTGACTTTAATAAAACACTCATTTAGAGTCACATTAGGATCTGAGAGCAAGCAGTTAGTAAGTTATACAGAGATGTAGCTTTCCTTATTTAAGTGCTATTCTGTATTTTGTTTAGTCTGTGGCAGCAATAGTGATTAAACTGTAATAAAAGATAAAACTTTTATTTAAAAAAAAAATTAAAATAAAACTTTTCACTGGCAGAGTAATGGTAAAGACGATCATCCAGCCCTGAATAAAGCAAAATAATAAATAAATAAAATATAAATAAATGCATTAATTATATATAAATAATCCCACCCAATAATAAATAAATAAATAAATAAATGAAAAAATTAACAGTATTTTGTTTGTAAATAAAAGTGTATTTAATTAGTTAGCAGTATTTAATTCTAAATAAATAAATATGTGGAAAAGTTAACAGCCGCATGACTTAGTGATGATTTCTGATGAAATATCTGAAATATCTGCATTCTATGTGATGCTTGTGCTACCAAACTTAGTCTTCGGCACTTGCTTATGTTTTTTTTTTCTTCCTCATTATAATAATTAATGCATATCTTTATGAGTGTGTATAACCATCTTACAACCAGGTAACAAACATAGCCTAACCTTCAGCCTATTTAATGCCTAATATGTTCTACTATTGTGTAGTGAGTACTAGGACAAAGTGAAGAATATTAATTTAAAAAGGCCCATTGTATTCAGAGGAATAATTAGTGTGTTAGTGTATTAGTA
The DNA here is from genome assembly GCF_027358585.1 of Pangasianodon hypophthalmus. NCBI lineage: Eukaryota > Metazoa > Chordata > Actinopteri > Siluriformes > Pangasiidae > Pangasianodon > Pangasianodon hypophthalmus. The sequence continues at coordinate 28,684,628 of NC_069710.1, forward strand.
CATGCGAGACGGTGCATGGAGGGGGAGATTGTTGTTCTGCCACTGTTAACAAACCTATCAACTTGTCTACTTGTTCTTACCCCCCCCAACCCCACCTCACCCCTCCCTCTCCTGTAATTACCCCCCTCCTGTGCCAGCTCTATTAAACTCAACAGCAGAACATCAGCACATCAATTAAAACATAAACACCCCACATTGCTAAGTAGGATGACCCCCCATCACCCCCCACACCAAAAAAAAACCCAGTCACGTGCAAATGAACCTGCACTGTTCCCATTTAACAAGGCAGTGAAGTTAAGTAATAAAGAGTGCACTGCTGTCATGCAATATCTGGCCCATGATGATGATGATGATGCAAGAATTCCTATTATTTAAGCAGACCCCCCCCCCCCCCCCCCCCCCAAAAATAAAAAAAAAAACATACCCACAAAATTACACAACCCGCTGCGACAGAAACACCTAACCAAAGGTTCGACTGACTGAGCTCGAGGCCCCGCCCTGCTGCTCTCTGATTGGTCAGAAGGTCAGCGCGGGGCGTGGCCATTCCCAGTGCCTATAAAAGCGCTGAGCGTCCCGCTAGGGTGCATGGATTTGTATGAGGAGAATAAGCAGAGAGGTGCTTTTGTGAAACGCGGTGCGTGAACGTAACTCAGACGGCGGATTTATTCTTTTTTCTCTCTCTCTTTCACCCGGAGTCGCTCGTTTGTGGTCCCTAAACAAGATCTGACTGCTGAAGAAATCCGTTCAAGCGACATTTCAAGGCGAGGCGGCGGAAAAGCAGAGCAAAAGGATAATAAAAGAGGGAAACACAGAGAGAGAGAGAGAGAGGGAGAGAGAGGTTTCTACAGGCTCTCCTCAGCCATTTTGATTGCACGGGAAGGGGACTGTTTATTTTTCTGTTTTGAAACAAGTCACTGGTTGCGTTTTAATCGCAGCGGATCAGTGAGGAAGAAATGGAGCCGCTGTTGGAGCTCTAAGCGGTCTGGGACTGTTTTTTCTTTTTTTTATCCAAAGGAGAGATAAAACACGCAAACACACGCTCACACGGACTTGCCATTTAAAAGGTGAACGGACGCGCAGTCAATCCAATCGACGGGCGATGGAGCGCTACCTGTCGGGCATCTACCTGCTGCTGCTGGCGCTCTTGACTCTGCGGCGATCGAGCGGCGCCACGGCCAAGGAGCTGAGCTGCCAGGAGATCGCCGTGCCGCTGTGCAAGGGCATCGGCTACAACTACACCTACATGCCGAACCAGTTCAACCACGACACGCAGGACGAGGCGGGCCTGGAGGTGCACCAGTTCTGGCCGCTGGTGGAGATTCAGTGCTCGGCAGACCTCCGCTTTTTCCTGTGCAGCATGTACACACCCATCTGTCTGGAGGACTACAAGAAGCCGCTGCCGCCGTGCCGCAGCGTGTGCGAGCGCGCCCGGGCCGGCTGCGCGCCTCTCATGCGCCAGTACGGCTTCCCGTGGCCCGACCGCATGCGCTGCGAGCTGCTGCCCGTGCAGGGCAACCCGGACACGCTGTGCATGGACTACAACCGGACGGACGCCACTACCGCCGCGCCAGTGCTCCCGAAACCCACGGGTTACCCGGGAAGGGCGCACGGAGGCGGCCGCGGCGCTAGTGGAGGACACGCCAAGCGCAAGCCGGCGCCGCAGCCGTGCGAGGCCGGGTGTCAGTGTCGCGCGCCGATGGTGCGTGTGAGCAGCGAGAGGCACCCGCTGTACAACCGCGTGAAAACGGGAAGAACGCCGAACTGCGCTATGCCCTGCCATAACCCGTTCTTTACCCCAGACGAGCGGGCGTTTACAGCCTTCTGGATCGGCTTGTGGTCTGTGCTGTGCTTCGTGAGCACTTTTGCCACGGTGGCCACATTCCTGATTGACATGGAGAGATTTAAGTACCCAGAGCGACCCATCATCTTCCTCTCCGCGTGCTACATGTTTGTCTCAGTGGGTTACATCGTGCGTCTGATCGCAGGCCACGAGCGGGTTGCCTGCAGCCGAGAACATGACGTCGAACACGTCCACTATGAGACCACAGGTCCAGCGCTGTGCACCGTCGTCTTCCTGCTGATCTACTTCTTCGGCATGGCTAGCTCCATATGGTGGGTGATCCTGTCCCTCACATGGTTCCTGGCGGCGGGTATGAAGTGGGGCAACGAGGCCATCGCAAGCTACTCTCAGTACTTCCACCTGGCTGCATGGCTCATCCCGAGCATGAAGTCCATAGCTGTCCTGGCGCTGAGCTCGGTGGACGGCGACCCTGTTGCGGGCATCTGCTACGTGGGCAACCAGAACCTGGACAACCTGCGGGGCTTCGTGCTCGCACCATTACTCATCTACTTGTGCATCGGAGCCATGTTTCTGCTCGCTGGGTTTGTGTCACTGTTTCGCATCCGCAGTGTCATCAAGCAGGGTGGCACGAAAACAGACAAGCTTGAGAAACTCATGATTCGCATCGGGGTGTTTACTGTGCTCTACACAGTGCCCGCTGCTGTCATCGTGGCCTGCTACTTCTATGAGCAGCACAACCGGCAGCGCTGGGAGACAGCACACAACTGCGCCTGTGCTCTGGACCGTGAGCGTGATGCAGAGAGGCCTGACTACGCTGTGTTTATGCTCAAGTACTTCATGTGCCTGGCTGTGGGCATCACGTCAGGCGTGTGGGTCTGGTCAGGGAAGACTGTTGAGTCATGGCGGGCGCTGTGCGCGCGCTGCTGCCGCTGCCGCTGGGCGGGCAAGGGTGCGAGCAGCTCGGCATACAGCGACGTGAGCGCAGGACTGACGTGGCGCTCAGGCACAGCCAGCTCGGTCTCCTGCGCCAAGCAGATGCCTTTGTCCCGGGTCTAGAGGAGCTCTGTGCATCAGTTCCTGCTTTTTCCACACACACATTTCCATACAAATGGACTGCTGAGGGGTTTCTGTTAAGCGGAAAGACTGGCTGAAACAATCAAACCCATCATCACCCCTCATGTGTGGTTTACTTTCCTGCCATTTCTATTCATATGGACATGACATGCAATCAGTGATGCTTAGAGAGAATTAGGCATTGCATTGTCCCAAGTGGTGCTGAACATTTTCTCCAGTCCTTTAGCATTTAAACTCAAAGTTTTCTGTTTAATTTCTTTTCTTTAGTTTAAAGAATGTCTAAACAATCAAAAATATCAAAGATGCTCTCTCAGATAAGCCTTAAAAAGTCTTAAAGTTTTAGTGCTCAAGTATTTCTACGGGTTGTTTTTTTTATTGTAATGTATTTATACAGTTATGTACAAACGTGTAAATTTTGTATAAAAAAGAAGATTTATAAGATTATTGTAAATTTGTATATAGTGTAGATGTCATTTGAAGAAGACAAATATTGCTTTTATTTTGACAATAAAATATTTTGGAGAAATCTTTAATCGGACATCTCTCCAGCTTTTTCTTGTAATGAGACAGAACTGTCCAGGTTTCTTTTTTTTCCCATTTTAATGGTGACTGTATTGAACATGCTTGCTATAGAGGTGTTTCTTTGTGCACGTCTTCTAAAGAGAAGCTCTTTCCTGGCTATCAGGGTCGTAATTAGAGGCGAGCAGCTCGAGTTGGAGAAGCTCCATCATTGTTGTGTTCGCCACTTAATTTAATAAAAGAGGGCTGAGTGAATGGGATTTAAATGCAGAGAAAAGGGCTCTTTTCATCCAGGGGGACACTTTGATCTTTCTTTAAAGTCTCGGATAAAGGTGACATGTACAAACCTTTTTTCTGTACTTACTGATGCACCAAGTTGTCTAATGTCTAATCTGAGAGCCTTATGCTTCTGATGGGCGGTATTGAAATGTTGGCACTTGGGGGGCCCAGGGCCACTTTTTTTTCAAGACTTTGTAACTGTTTGAATTTTCCAGCATGCTGTCGAAATGTCTCATTTGAGCTTAAGCTGCATTATGAATCACATAGGTTAGCTTCACGGTGAATGGGGGCCCTACAGGTGGTCCCTTTACCTAATCTGACATCGAAGGGGTTTTTATTGTGGAGCTCTGACAGCACTGTATTAACACTCCGAGAAAGAGCTTCCCAATAAAACACGGGTGTAATACAAAGTAAAACAGTTATCTTCTGGCTTTTGTCACAAACACACTTGGTGCAATCAGTTTACAGTTTTTTTTTCTCCTCGCTTATTTAGTGAGATAGTGTTCCCAATTTTGCTTGTTTTTGATTCATGTAATCAGATAATTAACAAACCCTTCATAAGCTTGAAAAGAGTTTATTCAAGTGAAGAAAAGCATTCAGGAGCAGGATTGGAAAACACCCAGCTAGGCCATTAGATGATTACAGTCATTACCTTGATAAAAAAGCCTGTAATCTGTTCACCACTGAAACACTGATGTTAAACGATTTTATGCCCAGCACTCTGCCTTAACAGCAGAACCATCACTGAAACATGAGGTACACTTTAAGATGCTTATTCCAGGCTTCTTGTGCTCTAAATGAAGAGTTCCACATTTCACCACATGTTTGCACTCACTGGACACTTTTAATAGGCAGGGACTCCATCAACAGAAACAATTAAACTTCTGTATTATACACAGGTATTTCATTAAATCAGGAAAACAAAATAAAATGTAATTAATAAACCCTAAATGACCATTGACGCACCTTTCCACAGTTCTGTTCATTTTGTGTTGTTTTGTCTGAGTAGTTTCATATCAGAAATGCATACATCAGTTGAGGTGGTCTTTTTTTTTTTTTTTGAAATTTGTAAAGTTAGTAAAGATGTGTGGACTCAAAGCGCCATCTAGAGGTTAGTATTATAAATTACAATAGCTAAAATTCTAGCTCTAGCACAAAAGGGCTTGTTGTTAGAGTGCTCAACAGTTGGTCTTTAGCAGAACTGAAACTTTAACAACCTTCAGAGCCTTAACATTTTAAAGTAACTTTTTTATTTATTTATTTATATCAGAAAGAAACCGTAACCTATTAAAATGTTTTTATATTACTAATTTATTTAAAAACTATATATGGAAGTATGCAAATGCTACAACAGATCATTACATGTTTAGATATTACGGTAATCTAATTTTCAACAGATCAGACTTACAGTTTGTCAAAATATTATTGTCATGGAATCAGTTATAATTAAGCCTGACCAATGTATATTTTGAATCATTTTATGGCTAAAATATTACTTCAGATAAAATCTGCTGAAAGTAGTAAGCCCAATTTTAAAGACCTTTGAAACAGGGTGTGAATGTTCTTCTTTTGAAGGCTGAGAAAAATCACTTAACGCTGAGAAAACAAGTCTCATTGAGAAATGAGCATCAAAGTAAAACAACAGCCGTCGAAACAGTTAATCTTTCAGCATGAATCGTAATGTCATCTAAGGAAATGTCTATACATGAACAACATAACGTTTTAGGAAATGGATAAATAAATCATTAATTCTGCTGAATGTCTAGAGAATGAAAAATACAGCAAAACTGAAGAGAGATAGTTAATGGAGTTTAGATAAAAGTATCAAAGACAACAACAGTTATTTCTATAAGTGCTATCTACTATCTATTAACATAAATCTCTATCTATCTATCTATCTATCTATCTATCTATCTATCTATCTGTCTAATCCTAAATATAAACCTCTGGCATGGAGGACAAATGTTGAGTGTTTATCTTACTGACTGATTCCACACACACAGACACACACACACACACACACACACACACACACACACATACTGATTGATTTGTTCTTAATCGTGTCCTGAGGCGAATCACAGGTTTATACACCAGCGGCTTCTCCATGTTAATAAACCTGCTCATGAAATATGGCTCAGGGTGTGTAATGTGTGTAATATGTGTAATGCTGTGTTTCAGGGCTGATTCATGCTAATTAATGCCATATTTATCCTTCAGATATCCAAATATTGGAAAGGTGTCAACACACCAGGCTGGGTGTATAATTCACATGTTGGTTCATATCAACACATCGGCTGATTAAAAACCTGTTATGATTGTCAGGATATAATTAACAGTAGCTGCACCTGCCTCAGAAACAGTAAATATCTGAAATAGTTTTCAGCATATGTGTCCCAGAAGCTTAAAAGATTAAAAGAAGAAGTAAGTAGTATAAGAAATAAGACACACACACACACGCGCATAGAAGCAAAGGGTTTGAGCAGGTCAACTTCCTTAATCCATAAATATAAGCCAATAATCAGTAAGATCTAATCCAAAGAGTAGAGTCAAGTCAAGTAGCTTTACTGTCATTTCAACCATAGACAGCTAGTTAGTACACAGTGAAACAAAACAACGTTCCTCCAGGACTATAGTGCTACATAAAACAACACAGAGCTACAAGAGACTACACATTACAACAGAAAGTGTACGTGCAGACAGCACAAGACGATACAATGACTAAATGACAAAACAGGACAGTAGGCACAGTAAGAGACAGTGCAGCGCTGAGTAGTACACAGTTCTAGTAAGAAAGTGAATCAGATATGACAGTAATGCAAACGAGTAACATACAATGACATATTATTAAGCAGATAAGCTTATACCATATATGGACATAGTAGTTTTTGGGGTAGCAGCCAGGTAGAGAGTATAATAATGACAAGAATTATATACAATATTTTATAAATACTGTAGCAGCAAAAATGCAGATAGTAAATACAGAAATGTGCAAAAATTGCAAAGAGAGTGGAATGGTGTTCAGCTGAGTATGAGTGTGTGTGTGTGTGTGTGTGTGTGTGTGTGTGTTGTCAGACTCTGAGTGTTGAGGAGTCTGATGACTTGGGGGAAGAAATTGCTACACAGTCTGGTCATGAGGGCCCGAATGCTTCTGTACTGTTTGTCAGACGGCAGGAGGGTGAAGAGTGTGTGAGAGGGGTGTGTGGGGTCGTCCACAATGCTGGTGGCTTTGCAGATGCAGCGTGTGGTGTAAATGTCTGTGATGGAGGGAAGAGAGACCCCGATGATCTTCTCAGTTGTCCTCACTATCTGCTGAAGGGTCTTACAATCCAAGATGGAGCATTTTCCAAACCAGGCAGTGATGCAGCTGCTCAGGATGCTCTCGATAGTCCCTCTGTAGAATAACAATTGTTTTCGAGCTTTATATTATTAGTTTGAATGTGCAATCAGTATTAAATCTTTTCCACAGAGCTAGCTGTGTTACAACTTTAATCATTTAATCAACAGGGCTACATGTCAGAGTCAGACTGTAAACTGTATTTACAAATGATTGCTTGCACATATCCAGACAGCCAAAAGGGCATTTTATTATCATTTAATTGTAATTAGTGTCACAATTTTACATGAATTAATAATTAAAAATGTTTAATGCTCCACTAACCATGTAAATCATTGTATAGAAGGACTGCTCACTGTCAGATCCTAATGAGACTTTAAAGTAATGACAGATGCACCTGGAGGGCAAATGAGTGAAGCTTGTAGATAATTGCTTTATCGCCTGATATCAATGGTAGAATAACTATATGTTGTATCTTTAAAAGTGTCTAATTATAGTGATTAACTTATAATATTTTTCAGTTAGATAGCCGACTATTTTCCAAACCAGTAGATAGATGATTCTGTTACTACTACTACTACTACTACTAATAATAATAATATTAATAATAATAAAAATAATAATCTGGGGGAAACATTGTGATAGACATCTTACTAAGTTTCAAGCCCTGACTAATGTCAAAAGCTGACCACATCACACCAATGATAGGATTTCTTTTTAAAGAAGAATTTCAATTACTTTTTTTATCTTAAAACCAACCAGTTGTTGTTCTTTGCATATCTATTGTTTTAACTGCTCAGTGAAATCATTACCTTCTTGTTAACAAAATAATAGTACACTTTGCATTTGCTCTCTGTGTTTGTGTGATTAGCACCGTTTTTTTTTTTTCTTTTCCTATTTTTTTCTTTCAGAGGTGAGGAACCCTACATAAGCACTTGAAAGCTGGAAATGCCCACACGAGCCATTGTGTATTGTGATTAAAAGCATTTAGTTCAAAGAGTCCTTCAAAAAAACAGTCGTTTTGGAAGGAAATAACCAGTGGACACTTTGCTCTTGATATTCTTTGAGCTGTCTTTATACTGAATGCAAATCAGTGCTTTGATGCAGGTTTCACGTTTTTATCACTACCCCAGGTGAAAAAAAAAAAGAAAAACCCAGAGCATTTGCATTTGTAATCTATTTGTTTGTTCTGAAGTGGGCAAATTCACACAAACCGGTGGCATGTGGGGAAATTTTTGATGCTTAAGACTATTTGTTCATTATTAAATTGTGATACTTGGCTCACTGGAAGGACAAGGGCATAGTCATGATCATTTAACTGAATAGATGACAAAAAAATTGAAAATTTAAAAAAAAGAGCTTTAGAACAGTGAGTCTGCTTCCAGTGTTCACTCAAAAGAGCTGCTTCAGAGAGCTGACTCATTCTCGACTAATTCATCACTAATGAACAAAACACTGTGCCCAAGGAGAGTGAAGTAAACGTACTAGATTGAGACACAAGAGGGCAGCAGTGGAGTTTAAGGTAATTATGTAGTTAAAGTAGAGAAATTTCAGGTGAAAGTCTTTATCAAGACTTGTCTTGTTTCCCTGTTGTCCTGCACGTGTTTACATTTTTTTCCTGCTCTAACACACCTACTTTGAGGTAGCGGTGTCCAAACTTTTGTTGTGTGTGTGTGTAAAAGCTCAGAGTGCAGGCTTTAATTTGTGAATATTTACATCCTAATCGGGTGAACGAGCACTTTTAATATGTGGTCCCCGAATTTAAGGGACCAAAATTAACTGGACAAACTAAAAACCATAAATTAAAGTGTCATTTTTAACACTTGGCTTCAGTTAAGGACTCTTTAATGAATTCACAAAAGATTTTCCTTGCTTAGTGGTTTCCAGTTTTTTTTGAAATCACACTTTCTCTCTGTTATTTTTACACTTTTTGTTTGTAGCCATGACTGAATATCATTCAGTAAATTAATTCGCAGGTGTATTTTAGAAAAAACAAAAGAGTTCTTGCATGTTATCTAACTGTGTTAACTCAGTCTGCTGCCACCGTTAGGTGAAAGGAAAAACTGCACCATGTTGGCCGGTGGGTCACCGATTTTACGTTCTAATAGAGGAGCCACGGGCCAGTTAACGTCTGTTCACAGGCCACATTTGGCCCTGGGGCTGGACTTTGGACATCTCTGCATTAAGGGCTGTTAAATGAATCATTGTGATTAGTTGAATCATTGTGTTGGGAGCAGGAAAACACTAACATTTGTCCTATTCGTTGCCAATTTAAAGAAACACCATCAACCTTCGGTTGAAACACAGTCATCTTTTTGTAGATTTTAATCTTACAGATCACATGAATGACCTTTAAAAAGCAGCAGTTTTAAAAAATGTACAACTAATAGAATTATAAGCTCTGTAAACAAACAGAAAGATAGCTCTGCAACATGTTATATAAAGTTAAATTCTAAGCTATTATAAAAATGTGATACACTTTCAAGAATTCTCTTAGATCAAGTCACATGAGTGAGATGGAGACTGTGAAAGTGAATGAGATTGAAGTATTTGGCTCAAACACACCTTATTCAGCTCTTCGCTTAATGACGGGGTTCAGTGTGTGTGTTAGAGCAGGAACATTTCCAAACTGTGCCAGAATCTAAACGCAGAAACATAGACAGAGTTGACTACACTGACACAGTCACATTTTCTAGGTAGGAGTCTGAGACAAGTGTCCTAAAATATTGCTTTTCTGAGATTTTTAGAGAGAGAAACTACACTCTGCTTAACACAGAACTGTTTATAGGTTTATAAGTGTGTAAGTGATAATAAGTTCACAAGCTCCACATGTGATTGTCTGTGAAGTAAAAAAAAACATGAGAAGTTGCATTTCATCATGTTATGCCCTGAAATTGCACATGAATTCAAGTAAACATGGGACAATATACTAATAGGACGTGAGGAAATCACATCTGTCCTACACGTGGATTATAAATTGTGTAAAAATCACATGTGAAAAATGTGTGACACATAACCACTATGTGATTATTTACATGTGAGAGTCATGTGACTTTTCTGTAAGGAACAAAAAACAAAAAATAAATAAATAAAAATAAAAATAAAAGATTTTAATGATGGTTCATGTTGCTTGGAAAGTCTATTTTTGTTACACATTTTTCAACCAGGACAGTTTTAATGATTTACAAGAGGCCACTTGTTTATTCATCTACAGTTCCAGTATAGGTCTATAGTGTAATTCATAGAAATTCTAACATTATGTGTATAATATGTGAGCATTCATGGAAAAAAAATATATATATATATGAGAAAATCATATCTGAAAAATAAAACATGCCCTACATGTGAAAAAATATGTGAAAATAAATTAATATGTAAAAATCATATGTGAAAATAAACCACATTCCCTACATGCTAAAAATTAATATTGTGAAAATAATTTACTTATGTGTAGAAATAATATGTGAAAAAAAATCAAAACCATAACCAATCGTGACTTTTCTGCATGGGAAAAAATTACACTTTTAAAATGTAAAATAGCATTATAAAATAAAAAGAATTAGGTAAACAGATAATTTGGGATTGTGTAAAATTCTGTAACGCAAATGCACATCAAATGAGCATATTAATATCTGATAGTGCTCCAAACACTACATCCAACACACTTAAGTGTTTTTTTTTTTTTTTTGTCTAAAATGGCATGAATATGCAACTGCACTGTTATTCAAAAACAATATTTGTTTAAGCTTTATAACTAAATGAATAGGAACTGCAGTGAATAAGTCACGATGGTGTATAATGTGGTTTCAGGCGTGTGAGTAGGCTTACTGTTCTACTGAATGTCAGAATCTCTGAAGAGAATATCTGAAGGAGGAACAATCCTCTTCTATTGAGCTATAACAGCAGCCTTGAAAAATCAAATTATTCACAGTGTAGGAGGCAGAAGAGGGACGTCATCACAGTGTCTTCCCCCAGATGCACTGTGTGTGATGGCTTTTTGTTCGGCATTTCATAATTTCAGTCAAGAAAATACCATATCGTGGTTTTGCACAAATACATTTTGCATTGTAGAGTCTACATGTTTAAAGGAGAGACTCCATATAGAGCTGTTCAGCAAAATCACAATGTTAATGACAGAACACAGTGAGAGGAACTTAACAGTTTTTTTCTGGTTTTCTTGATTGGTGTATCTGCAACTATTATTGGTGTTATATGTAAAGATCACAGCATTAACATGTCAAGATTTTCAATGTGGCTATAAATAATGGCTTTATTATTAGTTTTTCTTTGTCACGAATTATCATCAGAGATCAATAAAGTAAGCTATTATGAGATAACTGTAATTCATTAGGGGTGTTTGTCAGTTTAGTCTGGGTTTTTAATGCTGCAGTAACGCATTGATCCACCAGAGGGCAGGATAGTATAAATTAAATCTGGTGTATTTTTGCTGGGCTGTTATAGGTGCCTGGCTAGTTCAGTTGGTAGCGTATAGGACTCTTGATCTCGGGATCGTGGGCTTGAACCCCATACTGAGTGCTGACCCCAGCCAGTGGGGGTGCACAAGTTAGTGCACTCTTAGTACCAGTCCCAAGCTGGGATAAATGGGGAGAGTTGCATCACTAAGGGTATCTGGTGTAAAACCTGTGATAATTAATATGTGGACAATGGAAGGTGATCTGCTGTGGCAACCCCTAACTGGAGCAGCTGAAAGAACAGCAACAACATTTTGCTGGGATGTTATAAGAGAGAAAAAAAAAATTATAAAGAAAAGTTGCCTGTTTCTATTATGCATTTTCACCAGCATCTGATGGTATAAATAGTTTCCAAGATGACGATTGTTTGTACATGTTCAGATCCAGTGTAGGACTATAGTGTAATTCATCCATCCATTTTCCATACTGTTTATCCTACACAGGGTCATTGGGGAGCCTATTCCATGGGACTCGGGGCACAAGGCAGGGGACACCCTGGACGGGGTGCCAACCCACCGCAGGATACAGTTACACACATTCACACACTACAGACAATTTGGAAATGCCAATCAGCCTACAACATGTCTTTGAAACCAGTAAACCATAAAAAAATGCAACTAGGGTGAGTGAGATGTTAAAAGTCTTGTTCTTGGCTGGCTATCCTTTACATTTTGATAAGCCATATGGATTTATTTTTTTTATTTTAAATCTGACTGAAGTAGAACCCAACATGGTCTTCTGCTGTTGTAGGCCATCCACCTAACGGATCGACTTGTGCATTATGAGATGCTTTTCTGCTCACCACAATTGTACAGAGTGGTTATCTGAGTTACTGTAGCCTTTCTGTCAGCTCAAACCAGTTTGGCCATTTTCCTCTGACCTCACTCACCAACAAGGCATTTCTACCCACAGAGTTGCGGCTCACTGGATGGTTTTTCTTTATTGCACCATTCTGAATAAGCTCTGAGATCACATTTTTTCCCCATTCTGATGGTTGCTGTGAACATTACCTGAAGCTTCTGGCCTGTATCTGCATTATTTTATGCATTGCACTGGTGCCACATTATTGGCTGACTAGATAATTGCGTGAATGAGTAGGTGTAGCCTACGAACAAAGTGTTCAGTGAGTGTATATCAACACTTCTACCTGATGAACTGGACATAATAAACTCAGTGTATGTCTTTTTTGGGAACTAAATCAAAAAAAAAAGTAAAATGGTTAAACCGGATTTACACGTTATGATTTTCAGCCCGAATTTGCTGTTGCAAACAAAAATTACACATGTAAGTAAAAGAATACTTTGGTCGTAAATTGAGATCAGTTGTCTTGTAAAGCATAAAGAGATGTGATCACCGTCGGCTAATTTAGTACCAATGTGACCAAAGACAGTCGATGACAGCAAAAACGTTCTGACAAAGTGTGAGCGCTGCTACCTGCTACAATCGTTAAACAATGAATAAATAAATAAACAAATAAATAAATAAATAACCCTGAACGATTTTTTTAAATAAAGATGAGTTTGTTGAATTTTTGGAGAAGAAAATTTTACATCAGCCATAAATGACTTCAAACTCATCTGCTTCACCCTTTAAAATGTGTTTTCTCCAGACATAATATTACCACTATTACATAGATGGCTTGTTTCTATTTGACACAACCTTGTTTTAATCACAGGTCTTTCATCAGAGGATCTTTTCTGTATAATCCAACATGGAGAACACATTATTGCACAGTCTGTTATAGAATACAGCCAAGCATTTATTGGGATCATCTCATACAACATGACAAGTAATAATCTTAAAAGCTCATTGTAATTGCACGGCCTAAAACTGGCTTAACAGGTGGGTGGCTTCCAAAAGTTTTTTTCAGAGTTAATATGTGGCACAAACTGAACCCATTTTTATTCAGTCATAGACTGATTTATTCTCTACCTCAATTTTCCATTAAATTGTAACAAACCAGGAAAAAAACACTACAATTCAGAGACACAAATTTCAAGCAAATGGATGGTTTTTTTGTTTGTTTGTTTTTTTAAATCTTTACAGTTCCTCTATTCATTACTGGCTCTTTTGTGCTAAAATATAGCCATGAATTAAAATAAAAATCTGGTGTAATTTTGGACATATACATATAGCATGATGAGCTCTGACAATTTCAAAATGATGGTAAAATTGAGGTGTCATTTAAGCAGTCTCACTCAAACTCAAAGCCGGGGCGCTCCTCATGAACAAATGGTCTGACATGGATCCGAGTACATAAGATGGTGACAAAAGACAGGAAGATGAAAGCAGCAGGCTGTTGTTAATTTAGCTGTAGAGGTGAAACATACTAAGAGAGGTTGCGTTGTGTCAGGCGTCATCAGATCTTGTGTTTCATTGGATTGTGGTGTGCTATTTTAAGTGTTTGTATGTGTTCTAAAGTTCCAGCCTCAAATCCCTCTGGGTCTTTGAATATATTGTGACAAGCCACCCCCATAAATACAAATCCAGGCTTTGACGCTAATTGCTCTGCCTGGCACTCAGGCTGGGGAATTCCTGTTCTTTAGAGTCTAGACAAACTCACTGGTTTCTCGAAAGAAAACATCACCCATCAATGCTAATAATGTAATAACAAATCAAAGTTTGTATGGACTAGTTACAATCATTTTAACACAATGATGCTAATTGTTGTCACACTAGCGTTAATTTTTGGAGGGAAAGCCATACTTGTTGTCTTCAATGCGGAGAATGTATGTCATTTTCAACCTTGGAGGCCCTTTGTGGATATCGCCAACATGCTTTTAGAATGACCTCTCACCCTGACGCACACAGCCAGGTCGAGACAGGTCAAGGGTGATCTGTGTTTAGCGTTTAGAGAAGCCGAGTGAGCTTATACAAACAGAAGCAACAGGTGGATGGTGAAGGTCGTGGTTGAGCTGTAAAGGGTAGCATTCCACAGAGACTTTAAAACAGAAGAGCCACCTAAAGTCACCTCATCTTCAAACAGTTTAAGACCTTTGTTTATGGTCCCTCACTTTTCACATGCACAATGTACCATCTACATAACTGAGTAAATTCTGACAGCCTCCGAAGGTCACATCTCATCTAAAGGTCAAAAGATACCAGGATTTTATTGTTTAATGACATTTCATTAGTTGCTCATAAAAATATAACCTTTTCAGCTGTCTTAGGATGCAAATTGTTTTGGTGTTGATCCTACTCTGCCACCAATAAGATTAGGATCATGTCCAGACTCTCACACCCATGCTGACCTTTTCTCGTATCCATCTCCACCAGTCGATATCAGGTCACTATCAGTACTTGTATCCCCCAACATGTACTGTCCTGATATCCTTTCACAAGCTGCCACTGCTCCAGAGCTATCCAGCAGCCCGTCACTTTGTGGCTTGTCCCGTCTGGGAGGCGGCATGGGTTTGAGGCGACTACGCTTGTTGACCCGTATGGACCTGGGTGTGCCTACTAGCTCAGATGGGCACAGTGCCACCTCACTGCCCTCTCGCTCTGTTACCTCATCCTGTGCCACTGGGTAACAACCAGCTCCATTACTACTGCTGGAACTGGGTACACCAAGATTGATACCTACAGGGGTTCCTCCACGAGGGATGCCTGGATGACTTTTACCTTCGGAATGCAGAGACACATCATCATCCACACAGGCTTTGCTGATTCTCTTACGGAAGCTTCCATTTACCAGCAAGGATTGATGTTCAGGGTCACCAAAGTCGACACCAGTGGCTCCACTTTCTGCAAGGAAGTATCGTTCCTCCTCATACATCTTCTCTACCATCATCTTCTTCTTGCTCCTGTGCCTCGCTGACTGCTTAGATGCACAGATGAGATCAAATAGGTTGAGAATAAGAGACAAGGCAGCCAACCCCAGCATGAAATTCAGCATGATGGTCTTTTCAGTGGGTCTGGATATATAGCAGTCCACCATGGTGATGCAAGGAGCATGCTGGCACATGAAGCGCTTCGGGATGTAGAAGCCAAACAGATAGTAATGGGCTGCCCCAAAACCACCTTCCAGAAGGATCCGGACCAAAAGATGAAAGATGTAGGCTCCTGTGAAACAAGGCAGCCGTCTTACACCCGCTTTTACACTAGACTTTGACAGAGATGCTTCATGGAAAGGTTCTTGTTTAAGCTTATAGAAAGACCTAAACTTCATTCTGTTAGAGGCATCAGGGTGAGGTAGGCTGGATGTAACTTTGTGGATCACATAGACAATAAATACAACATGAACCAGGATAATGGAGGTAAGCTGGACCAGCCAGAAGCGGAACAGTGACAGAGGTGCAAATATATCATAACACACATTGGCACAGCCAGGCTGGATAGTGTTGCACACAAATCTCTCTTGCTCATCCTGGTAGAGTGGATAGCCAGCCAAGAACAAGACCGATGTACGTAGGAAGACCATTAGAACAAACCATATCTTCCCTGGAAGAGAAAAAAATCAACTTGTCAGGGATCAACTTTAAGTGTTTATGTAGTACGAGCATTATGACAGAATTTACAGCTATTTCAGGGGTTCATTGAAGGTTCCTAAAAGTGTTCTAATTTCAACCCTTTCTGGTAATGGAAACACACTCTTGAAGAGTTCTACATAGGATCTTAAAGGTTCCCCCAGAGAGACAAATCAAAGAACCCTTAATTACCATAAAGGGTACTTATCCCTATCTGCAGATCATGAAGGTTTCATTGGTGCATCCATAAAAATGATTCCCCAAGAGATATTTGAATAGTTAAAGTTTCTAAGCTTCCTAAATGGGCTGTAATTGGAAACTCTTTAGATATGTAAATGTTCTGTTATAGGGTTTGACATAGAATCCTTACTGGCACAAACTGAAGAACCTTCAAGAATTCTACCTTTAAGCTTTTTTGATATAAAAGTGATTAGTGATATAGATATGAAGCAGATATAGAAGTACTATAGGTAAAAATATATAAAAATATTTCATGATTTTACAAATGTAGAATCTACAGTAGGTTGATTGCACATTATAAATTATTTGGCCAATTACACTGAAAAACGGTAGTCGTTTCAGTTTGCCGTGTTAAACTAATTTCATAGAAATCTGGATAATTTAGATACATCTAAAATATAGTATCACAGACATTATTGCCTGATATGTCCATTAATTATTTATTTACTAGATACTTAGATGAGCCTACACTTAATAAATGTTTTTTCTTAATGTGTATTGTCACCTACCCACAATAGTGATGTTGTAATTCAGTGCAATGAAGACAGCTTCCCAGACTTCTTGCCTCCCCATGACTCCAGATCCAGGCTCACCAAAAAGGAGCTCACAAGACAAGATATTGATATCTTAATTTTACTCCAGGTGAGCATCCCACAGGTCCATCAGAACTGCAGTTGATCCTTACAAACGGACTGAAACTGAGTGGCCTAGCCTAGTCTCCTGCCTCTGCTTCTTGTCTTACCTATTCTCTTGCTTGGACAACAACTGTTCTCAGACAACAGAAAATGAGAGACGTGAGTTCCATTGTGAGGCTATTCTTACCCACCAAAGGCACGTCGACAGGCTAACATTGTTGAGATAGCTTGGGTCAGTTTGCACTTAGAGGTGAATAATGAACAGAGGGATTAGTCATCAAATTGCCTGTGTTAACTTCTCATCTACGATTAATAATGTTTCAAAGCCAGGTCGTAGCTGGCATCATTTTTTATTTCAGAAATTACAAAAGCTTTAGGGGAGTCATTTAACATTAAAAAGGTTTGGCAGGTACTTGACTTTAAGGGTGTAATGGTCGAACAATTAGGATTGATGCATCGATTTAAAAAGCAATGATTAAAATGAATTGAGGCAACAATCATAGTTGAATTATTATTGATTATTATCCATTGCAATTGATTATCATATCTATTGAAAAAGAACAGAAAAATGCTCCAAACTGATGTGTAAACAGGCTAGCAAGCTCTTCATCGCTCTTCATCATCATTTACAAATTAATTGTAGGGCTTCCCCAGATTCTGAACAATGTTGGTCACGTATTGTTACAAAATTGAATCGTATCATATCATATCATATCATATATCATGGCAGATTCTTTGGTATTGTCATATATTGAACTGTTGCCTTTTGAATGGTATTCTATCAGAGTCAGTGGTATCAAATACTTAATTTTATGAATCAAAATCATATCGTATCGCTTGGAAACCGGAGGTGTACCCCCTGTTTGACATAGCAATGTTTCCTCTTACTCTGTCATATTAAAAAACCATTGAATTAGAAGTATACTGTATAAAATAGGCTTCTGCTGGTAGTGGCAGCAATTCTCTTTTAAATGGAGCCTTTGGTTAATGATTACTGGCAAATGCCTGGCTATGATGAGTCAAGACTATTGCTGCACTGTGGGATAATTAAGTGGCAATACACAGCATACTAAAGCTTTGAATCGAGCTCAGTCCAGAATGTCCTGAAAACTCTGAGGAGCTTAAAGCAATAAGCAACTACAAATTCTGAAAATCACCTCATATAGTTTAAGAAGCACTTGGCTGAAGAAGAACACAGCTAATGAAGGACTTTTGTCTGAAATATCATGTTACTATTGAAGCTGTACCAGGGGTGTTCAAAGTCCGGCCCCAGGGCCAAATGCAGCCTGCGGACAGATGTTAACTGGCCTGTTGTTTCTCCATTGAGGCCAATTTCTATCCTGGTGAAGTCCTTTAGAAATTAAGAAGAAGAAGAAGACATAAATTAATGAATACATGTGCTATTATATGTATAGATACTGGAAGTATTTTAAGTGGGATTATTGTGGCTTGGCCTGTTTTGTGCACAGGCAAGATTAAATGCAGTTTTTTCTACACTGATATTTTAACCTATTTTGAATTACATTCATTTTTGGAGTACGAGTACTTTGGGACTTATGCATCTAGTTGCAAGTTCATCTGTGACATTTTTTACTGTTTTTGATAGAAAATTTGGACATACTTCCGAATGAGCTCCTATTATTGTGTCACATTCTGTCCCAATTTCTGTACCTGTGAAAGATGAATCTCTTCAGACCATCAATAACCAGCGACACAGCGATTAGCAACAGTAAGCAGTGATAGCAGCGATTATCAGCAATAAATATTTCTCTTGTACTGTTATGCATTATATCTGTGGTAAGTAGCCTTTTAATAATTTATTGTTTTATATATACTTTTTAATATATCTTAAGAGTAATTGGTATTCAACATACTTTTTACACTGTTTTTTTTATTATTGTACTGATAAGTTTAAGAAACTTTAGGCATTTATGGTTTACAATTCTTCCGATTTCCGAGGAGAAAAGTATTTTTAGTGTACTTATTACTAATGTTTGTCTGTTTAAAACCGTAGGGTTGGTGTTATTGCTTTTCTCCACCACTGAGAGTTTGATTTATTTATTTTTCTTTAGGTGAAATGAATCCAAATTTCATGATGGCCACACTGTATGTGGGAGATCTCCCCTGTGATTGCAGAGAAATTCAGCCCTGCAGGCCACATTCACTCCATCCGGCTCTGCAGGGGAAAGAAGACCGGCTCCTCACTTGGCTATGCTTACATCAACTTTCAGCAGCAGGCCGACAGTAATTCAAACCATACAGAACACTGGAGAACGCTGCTCCATACACTATTTCTGCATTTTAATTCAAGTTTATAGCCTAGTTAAGTCTACATGTGTAGTTTATGTATTATTTTACTGTGAATTGGATATGGTCAAGTTAAGTGCCTTATATGACATGCTGTTTTGTTGAAAAATATATTTTTATAAGAGTTATTTATTTCTTAGAACATAACCTCATAACCTTTCTTACCCATCTTTGCCAATAACTATGAAACTGTATATACCTAGTGTAATAGACACCTAGTCTTTTTTTAATTGAAATTAAATAAGCTGTAAATTATTTTTGTTCCCTCAGCTGAGCGAGCATTGGAAATGCTAAATTTTGAGCTCCTTATGGGACAGCCCATGCGCATCATGTGGGCTCAGAGGGATTCATCCCTGAGGAACACCAGCATCGGAAACCTGTTCATCAAGAACCTGGACAAGTCGATTGACAGCATGGCCCTTTATGACACCTTCTCCAGCTTTGGGAAAGTCTTGTCGTGCAAGGTTTGGGCTCTGAATAGCATCTGTATAGCATGATTAGCATATTTTATACTAAAGAGCTGTATTAGCTTTTTGATATAAATTCTGAATTTTGACATAACATGAGTTATAACATGAGTTAACACAAAGGGTTGTAAGTTATGAGAAGAGACTCTAAGAGCAGTGTCTCTGTTGTGTTACGAGTTTATTGAGCAGTTTAAGCCCTGTGAGGAGCGCAAGGCTGAGGCGGACCCCCGCTTCCAAGTTTCACCAACAAGTTTCACCAACAGCTATATCAAAAACCTGGGTGAAGACATGGACAACACAAAGCTGAAAGACATCTTCAGCAAGTTCAGAGAGGATCACGAATAGAGAGTTCTATACAGTCACATAAACATAATGTGTTATACACTTACACTCACTTTCAGATAACCAGACATTCTCCTTAAGAATTGTCTGGTGTAAAAGCAAGCTGTCCTGGTCCCCATGGTAGCAAAGCATCCCTGTTTTGTCACACCACTGCCATTATGCAGTATATATTGTTGTATAATGTTCTTACTGTGAAATGCTGTATTTTTTTTACAACAGACATAACAGCACCTGTGTTGTCCAGAGTTCCATGTTTGTTTTGTCTATTTGGGGATCATCCAGATGCTGTTTTGAAGTGAGTAGTGGTTTAGCCCAGTCTCTTTCTAACGTGGAGTCATGAACACTAACTTGCTTGTCTGAGTGAAATTGATACTTTATAAAATTTTAAATTAAAAAAATGGCTTTAGGGGCATGTAGGACGGAAATATACCCATAGAATTCATTCATTCATTTGTCAGAAATAAGGCTATGAAAAATTTATCCTGAAATCAGTGATTAATCTAATCAGTGATAAATGATTAGATAATTGTATAAATGACTAGCTTATAATATTTTTGTTCATCGGTCCAAATCTCCAGAACTCATGGCATTTCTGTACGCTACAGCTTTATCCTTTGGGTCAGTTTGTGCCCCGCAGCTTAGTTTAGCAGCTGGCCTTCCTGCACTTCCGTCACTTCCTGCAGTTGAGTCGACTCGCTTTTACACTGCAATAGAATTCTCTTGGAACTTTTGTTCCACACTCAGTTCTCCGGTTTCCTCCTATCTCCCCAAAAAAAATGCTGATGGGGTGGGTTGGCTATACTAAATTACATGTGGGTGTGAACGAGTGTGTGAATGAGTGTGTGAATGTGCATGTGCACAGTGCAATGCAATGGACTTTGTGCATTCCTAGCCTTCACAGGATAGGATCTACTGTGACCCTGACCAGGATAAAGCGCATAATGAAAAATGAATAAATGAATAAATGACTGAATGGATGAACGATGTCCAAACTTTAAACTGGTAGTGGATATGATAGCTATCATGTAAAGACATCTCATTATTCCATTTAGAAACGCTACAATGCTTTATTCAGAGAATGGTTACTCATTTATTAGTGAGAAATGTTTGCCAAAGGAAACAGGTGAATGTACAGCTTAATAAAGCTTCTGACTGCTGTTTCCTTTGGCAAGGAAAAAGTTTGTCACAGCGTGTAACAAATCACTGCAGAGCTGTGGTACAGCAGAATGAATTACATCCTTATTGTGTGTGTGTGTGTGTGAGGCTCGCAGCAGACGGAGACTAATTTAGAAAAGCAGTAAATGAGGATTGTGTACAATAAATCCTGAATGTTGTTTATTCTGGGCGCTCAAGAGAAAGAGTTTTATATAATGTTTATTCCACAGCGCTGGTGGATTCTGATTGGTCGGAAGATGTTGATTAATTTTCTAAAAGAGCAGCTTTGACAATAGTTCTGACTGCACGACAAATCACAGGTTTATATAATACACTTGTTTTAATATGTTATAGTTTCTGCAGTAACAGCTTACACAGGGACTTGCATGATGGACTCTCAACATAAATGGCTTTTTATGTGTGTAAATGTTGAAATGGCAAAGTGATAACAGGACATTTTTTGATAACAGGGCACTTGTCTTGCAGATGTTCAACAGCATTACATGCAACTATAAATGGATAATAAGTTATGATGTGTCATTCATTAATAAATAAAAACTTGTTAGCGTTGACAAACTGCCTGCCAAAGTAAATAATCAACTACCGGGTGGTGACAGCACGTCTGCTTCCTGTCAGGCAGCATCACACCACCCTGTCTTTGATTATTTTCCTATAAAAGCATGCCTTCATATGTTTTATTCCTTACTCATTACTTGCTTGGCAAGCAAGTATATCTCAAAATATTAAGAAACATGGATATTATATAAAAGCAGCACTTTCTTTTTTTCTTTTCTCTGTGGCATTGCCAGCTGTGATGTACATCAGCGATGAAGCATTAGGCTGGTCATGTGACTAACCATGTGACCCATCAAGACTCATTTAACAGTGTTAGTGATCCCTAAACTAGGTCTTACTGCTGAGTGCAGACAGCACTGTCTCTAAAACATTGTAAATCATAGAGAGTATTACAGTATTGCAATTTAATACACACAGCTTATACAAGCACAGGAGAAATTGCTCAGTCACTAATTACACTTTCATTTATAGACATGAAATTTACTTTTATGATTTTACATGAAGATAAGTCTTCAGGTCATTTAGCACAAATGAAGAGACGGGCTGAGTAATATAATACTGATATCGTATTAAATTGTATTAAATACTGTTTTCTGAAATATTGTGATATCATTTAAGATATTAATTTAAAATTATTTCTTAAAAATTATTTAATAATAATAGTTAATATAGATTATTAAATATTTCATATATATAATAATAATATTTTTAAATAAATTCATTACAAACTGACTAGAAGCAGCTGATTTGATGTTGCATTGTCAAATGTTAATATGTTTAAAACAAAATATATATTTTTTGTTTTGTAATTTGTTAAAAATTATTTTTTAAAAATGTTAAAAAAACAAACAAACAAAAAAACTAAATAAATACTACTACTAGCTCTGCTGGGTCCTAAGATTTATTTAAAAAAAAAAAAAGAAACCTTTTTGTATAAATTAATCCTTTTAAGGAACTTGAGTTTACAGCGTCATTTACAGCTAAAGTGTGAAAACAGTAACAGCAACAGTATTCTTTTAGGAAATAACTACAAATTGAACACATGACAGGAAGTGTTATTGTGAAATAAAACAAAAGAACCAATCAGGTTCCAATATGCAAATGAAGGTTGGTTTACCAGGAACAGGAGGTGGAGTGTGTGTTGAATTGGGAGTTAATCCGGAAATGTATAGAAGAAAATTTCAAGGGTTTTTTTTTTTTTTTTTTTTTTTTGGAAACCAACTTGCCGACTTTATTGTTTAATACAGAAATACATTTAGCACATTTTCGGAGACTAATACTGGTAGTTTTATGCTTTGTTTTATGGATTGTTTTCTGCCTTAATGTTTTTGTCAGTAAGCACATCAGTACATACATACATACATACATATATATGTGTGTGTATATGTATATATATGTATTTGTGATTGTGTTTAGGGTTTCTGGTGCTAATTTGTTGGTTGGTGCTGTATTATCATTATTCCCGTGAGAAGTTAGTGGCTCTGCAATCAGAAAAAAAAAGTTAGCGCAAGAAAATACCTAGAGTATAATGGCAGCAAAAATGTGCAAATCCTAGAAATGTGAAAGCATGGATGAAATAAGGAGATCAGAGAGAGACATAAATACTTAAATTCAGCAAGAAATTACAAATGAAATTACACAGAGGTAGTGTTCAGTGCAGGGCTCACACAACGCTCACCTCCAGCTCCACGTATTTATAAACGTATGCAAACTGTATAAAAACAATAATACAAAACCATGCCCACTGTGAGCATGGTGGTGGTAGCATCAGGTTCAGAGTGACCCTTGACCACTTGGTTTCTTTGTTATTTTGTGATTTCTATCAGTTTCCAATGAACTGCCAATTCAATGAAAAGGTCAAAAAGCCTGGAAAACATTGTTGGAAACTGACAGAAACTCCAGGCAGGTGTAAAGCGCAGTTTCTGTATTAGACAAAAGTTCTCCTTTATATAGAATTAGAAAAGTCATTGTAAGTTAAAAATCAATAAATTCCTTTAATTTACCGATTGACAGTGCAAGCTCCGACCAGCATGCACCACACAAAGGCCTACAATTCACAAGAAAGACTTCTGAAAATACATGACTTTTTTTTCTGGTATTGATGACAGAAATGTATTACATAAAAGAACAAATTTATAATCAATAGTAGCAATAAAAGAAACAATAGTGAGATAAATATCAACCATTTCTCTAGAATTGCTTTTTATGTTTTGACACAAAAGGAATGACAAAAGCAATGCTATTGCGAAGTTCACAAAGGGAGGGAGGAAAACAAAAAGTAAAAATGGCGAGTCCGGGAGAGCGCGCTTACTTTCAGCACGACTCACTGTGGAGCTCTGCGTGACGGCAAAATCATAATAACAAATTCGACATAAGCAAAACAACAGACTCATGCACTTCTCAATGACGGCGCGCAAATTCAGTCACTTTATCATCCCAAGATCTTTTCGTAAAACGTCTTTTCCTTTCTCTTATCATGCCTGAAGCTGATCATTGACTCGATTCCTCCCTCATCATCACCCTGATTTTTATTTAGAGATGATTAAACGATGAGATGAATACTGACTTCTCATAAATATCTCAGCATAATATTTAAACTATGATCTTCTTCGACACAGTATGTACACTGTACAAAATTTTTTATATATATATATAAAAAGTTAGAATTATAATTTAATGATTTTAAAATCATTAAAAAGCTGAGCTTGTTGCTGTCCATAGAAGAAGAAATATATTTCTAGATGAAGAATGAATAGCATTATTAAATAAATATTTCTGAAAATATACACAGATCAGGTTAAAAAAATCAATCAATTCAACCAAGCATTATTATTATTAGAATTATGTCTATAACTTAGAACACTACGCTATAAAATCAGACTGTTAGGAGAGTGTGATGGATTTTAAAAAAAAAAAAAAAAAAAAAAAAAGATGAAAATGAAAGCCATGTTTCTACCAATGAAAGCCACAAACTCGGTGAAATAACTGGCAGTGGATCCCAGGGGTATTACGGTTTCAAACTCTCAAAGTTTCACGGCATGATAACCTAATTGCGGTATTATTCAACCACTATAGAATAAATAGTTTCAGTTCTGATTGGCCGAGACTTGTTCAAAGTCAATTTATTTAAATACACACATACACACACACACACACACACACACACCTGTGACCGCATCATGATACCTGAATTCTGTATTAATACACCAAAATTAGACCAATAAACCATTTTGTCCATAGAATACCCTAATCTTTGCCCATTAAGTTGCTTAGCAACCAAATCTTTCTCTTATCAGACTACATTATATGGTGTACAAACAGTTTATAGCGAATATTATTAATAATAAAAGCAATTATTAATTGAACATTTGATTAATAACTGTTTTGTCAGTGTTTCATGTAATTCTTAAGAACACCCTTAACCGCACGCTTTCTGTTATCTTATTGCTTCATTTAAAAATACAAACCGGTAATGAAAATGAAAGGAAAATATATATTCTGAAATCTTTGCACCTCCTTGTATATATAACAAAAATCAAAAAGATATCTTAATGGTATCTGAGAATGAACTTTCATAAAAAAATCGGCAGTCGACACCGTCAGTATTTATCACGTTGTTGTTATAAGCTGCTTTCAGAGAATGTAGCTTATAACATGATTTCAGAAAAAAAGAAAAAAAAATCTACCAATATACCTACACTGCAAAAAAATGGCATCTTAGGAAGAGAAATTATGTTAAATATAGTCAAAAGTATCTAATATTTCTTATTATAAGATAACAATAAACCAAATATAAGATTATTAAACCTATTTCTAGACATTTTTGTTAACTAACGTCAAGCTTTAAATTTTGCTTCTGTCTAAAAATAAAAGCTTAAATTTAGCAAAAAAAAAATGATCGGACACTAGAACAAGAATATTTCAAGCTTGAAATTAGTAAAATGTATAGAGATAAGTTCAATCATCTTATATTTGGTTTCTTATAATCTTAAAACAGGAAATGAGAGACCAATTTGACTATATTCAAGATATTTACACTTGCTAAGATTGCTAAGAATTTTTTGCAGTGTAATCTAGAAGTGTGCAAAATTAATTTAGTTTAGTTTTTGCCATGTTCTTCTGTCTTTCTGAGCTGTTGTGTGTTATAAAGTTACAAAGATGCTAGGAGCTGCAGCAGAGGTAGCAGTGTAACATATTTACAGCAGTAGCGGATTGAACACTTCTGAAGAGTTTTCAGTGTACTCACGTTGCACCTGCTGAGAAACGGAGGTGGATGTAGTTTGATTTAGGGTCCAGAGGGTCGGGGTTTTGAATTTTTCAGGAGTCGCAGCCGGATCCAAAAGCGATGAGAACCACTGGAGTAAGGAAATTGACTGATCGCATTCTGAAGAAATCGGAGCTAACTGTCTGAGCATACACCGTGACTAAGCGTGAAACCATGACAACCGTAACAACCCTAGTGGATCCTGCAGAAATTCACACCCTCATTAGCTGTTTAAAGGCTTTTCTAGACTTTTGGAGATGATAAAATGACTTCTTGCAGGGTAACACAGCAAACTGTAGAACATCAAACCAATTTAATAGAACATTCAGTACTCAAAAAAATAATTACAAACTCATTTTGCAACCTTCACTCATGAACACACTGAATTAAAGAATATTTAACGAGATATGAAATGTCTGTTTTGAGGATAAGTGTCCATTTCTCTGTAATCTGTGTATTGCTTGGTGTTTGAATCTGAAACGAGGTCGACTTTATCACACGAGGTTGATTTATCAAGCTCATAAAAACGTACACGCCAAGGTTGTGCAATTTACCTTTTTTTTTTAATAACTATACTGAAATGGAATGTCTTCTTGAGAAGAAAATAAATCAGTCCATTTCTTCAGCCATCAGATCATCAGGTTCTACAGAGAGAAACAGAACGCTACATTTCCACCTTCCTACATAACACACTTTCTCTGTGGCTTTTTTTTAATTATTAGACTGTGGCCTTAATGGAGGACAAAACAGCAGGACGCCTGGAAATAGGACTTGGACGGCATCCAAACATCCCGGTGGGGTTTCTGTTTTAAAACAAAACCATTACAGCGTCTGTGTTTTGTCTCGCTAACAAGCAGCATGTTTACAGCGTGAACAGGAATCCTCTCGTAATCATCTGATATTGAAATTCCTCCTTACTCTATTGTGAAAATTTTAATTTCTAATTTCAGAAGATTTACATTTTTCCATTGATTTTCCCAAATCATAAAATAAATTTGAAAATAAATAATGTTTAGATGTGAAACATGATAGGATCAGTATGTCAAGCGGTGATTCGTGGTGAGACAGGACACCAGTAACGATTAGGAAATTTCCAGCAATTAATCATCAATCAATCAAACTGAATCCGCAAAAAAAAAAAAAAAGAAAAAAAAAAAAAGTGTTTCTCTTAAATGCGAAAAGTTCTGGTAGCGGATCGTAAATTAGGTGAACTCTAACACAGCAAAATTGTGACCCTGGGAAGCGTGGGCAATACAAAGCACGGCTGTATTATTAAGTATTGGTCACACCAAATTTTGCTTCATTATTTGCTTCACCTTGCTTGTCGCTCATTAGCTAGCTAACTTTACTAGCTAACTTTCCTCCAAATCACGACATTAGCACTGCCTACAATCAATCACCTGATTTTTTTCTCCACTCAGGTGAAGAAACATTGGTTTGCATGCTGCATTACAGTGTTAACGTTATTGTATTAAAACATTAATTCCAAATATGGCTGAGGTTTGGGTTGAAATAACTGAAACAAGGGGAACATACTGTATGAGAGTCCATTTGCACAGTGACGTGAAAGTGCAAAGCGCAGTAACGAACCAAAAACGCAACAGCAAATTCAGAACCATATCAACATCAAGGCAAAATGGAAAGTGTAGGTCTTTACTGAACATCACATGCTGTGTGTCGAGCACAAGGGAAAAGAATGACATTTCTTCAGTCTATCTATTGAGTCGAGTGAAAACAATTACAATGCGAAGTTACATATGTTAATAAATTGTAGCTTAAGTCGTTCTTCTGAATAACCCAGCTTCCTTTACATGGCTGCTCAGAATTCTCTTACTTGTATTAATGACAGCATAAAATAACATCATATGAATGCCCTTGAAAAAAATTATGCATTTTCAGGATTTTCTCTTGCGTTTTCCTATTTGCTGTTGAGATTTTCCGGTTTTGTTGTTGTGTTTTCTGAATTTGCCATTGCGTTTCCTGGTTTGATGTTGCATTTTCTATTTTTTTCTGTTTGTGTTTCCTAAATTTGCTTTTGGGATGTCTGGATTTGCTGGTGCGTTTTCGATCTATGATGTTGCGTTTTCATATTTTCTGTTGCATTTTTGATTTGCTGTTGTCTATTCTGGTTTTGCTGTCGCGTTTTCTGAATTTGCTGCTGTGTTTTCGTATTTTCTGTTGCTCTTGTGTTTTCTGGTTCTGCTCTTGCAGTATTTTTGTTTTGCTTTTGTTTTGTGTATTTAGTTTTTTAATGTGTTTTGCGCTTATCAGCCAACATACATTTGGCTGAGAGTACAACTGAACTGCCACAGATTCTCTTCTCGAAGGCTGTCGGCATACATGAGAACGCATCTTCTTTACTCTAAGAGAAAAAAAAATACTTTGAAATAACTTTTTTGAAGCCATGATGTCATGAACTTTTTCACTCTTTCGAATCCAGTGACTTTATCTTGATCCGACAACCTCGTTGTCTCTGTGTTCTTAAGTTTGTTTATCTGTGGAAGTGTGGATAACCAATCAGATTGCAACTTTCAGGATTCTGAAGCTTGGTGGCCAGAAAAGTGTACAATAAGTATGAAACCTTGCTTAAAAGTATTAAACTGTACATTTCCTTGTCCCTCGAGTGGTACCATCAAGGGTACATCTTTTGAACCTTTCACCTGGAAACGTGAATATAGTGTACTTTTAAAAATAATTTAAGGTACATAATTGGACTTTTAAAGCTTTAAGAGTTAGTTAAAGATGTACCTTGTATGGTGTCACCATAGCGACAAGGAAAAGTACGGTTTAGCAGCTTTACTTCTGAGAGCGTGCGGCTGAGACTAATTGTGATATTTCACTCTTTGGACAGGTTCCTGACACCTGCTTGACTTGAAAGCACAAAAATGTAATTTAGACCAACGTTCACAACGCGTATGGAAGAGCTGTAGATTTTCTGAGTGGCTTATTTTGGGCTGATTATTGAATTACTGTCAGGTCAGACGTGCCCCTGTGCTTCAGAGAAGACCTAGAAGAAATAAACCTTCAAATAAAAAAAAGGAATGTGTAACTCATACAGAATAAGCTGAGAGTGGTTCAGAATTGAAAATGGCAATCATTTAAGACACACAGAGTTGCCGGAATGCTTTTCCTGCCCTCGTATGAGACGTTCCTCACACTCCGACCCATATGCTGCTCTCTCTCGTTCCTCCCTCGATCAGGTTTTTAGAGTCCTGCCCCCGGTGTCCTGTATTTACAGCAGCCATCAGAACAACAAAGACACGCCTGGAAGGTAAAATCCGCCGGGTTTTTGTCTGGACCAGATGGAGGAAGAGGACGATTCTGTGGACAGTCTCTCTTTCTATCTCTCTCTCTCTCTCACTCTGTCATTTGATCGTTCCTCAGTGTCCCCAAACCACTGTTAGGAGATGATAGCGGGAGACCACCGCACCACTGTGAGATTGTCCGCACTCACTGACCGCTTCTTGGCTGCTTTTCTCAAGTCTTTATACTTATCATCGCAGAGCCTGGAGATCGCCTGAGAAAGAGAAAAAGATGTCTCGTCTTTATGAAATTCCTAAACCTCATGACGCAAATAGCATGAACACAAATAAAAAAAAAAAAAACAAACAAAAACGTTTATTTATACCAAATACAACAAAGAGGACAGACAGATCAGAGGGTGGCCACTGACTGTCCTCCACAAACACACACACACACACACACAAACACACAAACACACGGCATCATTAACAGCCTGCATCATCACAGCTGCAGCTAGATCGGTGGATGTTGGACGTGTAATTGCTCCGTCCTGCTGCTGTCTTGCCACCAGATCATTACTGCAGCATCTCAGCGTCTCTCTGCTTCGTCATAAGTCTGACATTCAGCGGATTATACAGCAAATCTTCAGGTTAACAATAATTAAAGAGGGATAGTCATACAATCAACAACCCTGTATCTTATATCTAGACTGGATCCTGATGAGATTTTATCCATGTGTAAGTCAACTCTGTTTATCAGGAGTAAAACTGAGTTCAGTGCTTTATTGCTCATCATAAAGCACTGAACTCAGAAAACGAGCTCGGTCCGAGTAACAGATTCCTCCTCCCCTGCTGAGATCCATACAGTCTGTAGTAACTAAGCTGCTCTGAAAAACTATTAAACATGACGTAAAAGATTGAATCAGATGAACAAACAGATGTTCAGACAGATGTGCCACTGTGATGAAGCTGAAGCTGAGCTGTCAGATGGCAGTGTGACCTCTCACCTCTAGTTTCTGGGCCTTGTCTCTGCTCAGAGGCTCCAGAGGGAAGTTCAGGTTGTTGGCCTCAGACAGCGACCGCAGATCGAAGTAGTACTTAGCATAAACACTCGACGGCACGTTGATGTTAAACTGCAGCAGCTCCAGAAACTGTCTCTCCAGCTCGTTCCTAAATACCCAGGGAGGGAGGGAGAAAAGAGTGGGAGAGAGATAGTGAGAGAGAAAAGAGTGAGAGAGAGAGAGAGAGATGAGTGAGACACAGAGAGAAAAGAGTGAGAGAGAAGAGTGAGACAGAGAGGGAAAAGAGAGAGAGAAGGGAGAGAGAGAGAGAGAGAGAGAGAGAGAGAGAGAGAGAGAGAGAGCGAGGAGAGAAAAGAGTGAGAGAGAGAGAAAAGAGTGAATGAGAGAGCAGAGAGAGAGAGAAGAGTGAAAGAGAGATAGAGAGAGAGAGAAGAGTGAAAGAGAGACAGAGAGAGAGAAGAGTGAATGGAGAGAGAGAGAGAGAGAGGGACAGAGAGAGAGAGAAAAGAGTGAAAGAGTGAAAGAGAGAGAGAGAGGGAGAGAGAGAAAAGAGTGAATGAGAGAATAGAGAGAGAGAGAGAAGAGTGAGTGAGACTCTTCAGACGTGACGTTACAGAGCGCTGTGAGCTCGAGTGAAATGTGATCACGCTTCACACACTTGGGTTTAACTCACACACGCAGCTCAAAGCTGAAGTTTTGCTACATCTGATTTGTGTAGGAAAGAATTTATGTAAGATTTCAAACCCCATTAAAGCTTCAGTTGAAGAAATCAAGTCTGAGTTCATGTGTTTTTCCCATCATTCAGTGCGCAAATGCAGTGCAATTATAATGAAAGTACATGTGATGACTGTCTGTGTCTGTGCCCTTATGTACATCATCGTCTAAATGTAATTTTAATGAACTGTCTGAAGAAATGAACACAGAAATGGAAGAAGAAAGAAAGACTGAGAGAACGACTAACAGGCAAAAGAACAACAGAAAGCAAGAAAGAAAGCATGACAGAGAGAGAGAGAAATACAGACACAGACCAACATAAAAAAACACCAAGACAGAAAGAGAGACAGAAAGAAAAACAGACAGACAAACAGAAAGAAAGACCAATAGAAATAAAGAAAGAAAGCCCGAGAGAGAAGACAGAAAGACAGAAATAAAAATAGAATACCAGACAGTAATAAAAGACCCAGCCAGACACAGAAAGAAAGATAGACAGACAAGCAGACATACAGACAGCCAGAGAAAAAGACAGAGACACTGACAGGAAGAAAGACAGACAGACAGAAAGAAGACAGACAAGCAGGACAATCTGAAGGAAGAAATGAATATGATAATGAAAAGTAAAAATGTAACACACACAAAAAAGGCAGACAGAAGACAGAGAGGCAAACATACAGACAGCCAAAAAGAGAGAAAGAGAGATATGCAGACAAACAAACGAAGAACAACAGACATACACTGGCAGGAAGAAAGACAGGCAGACAGACACAGACAGGAAAAAAGACAGAGAGAGACAGACAAGCAGACATAAACATAGAAAGACAGAAAGAAAAACAGCCAGGAAGACAGAAGTATGAAAGACAGGTAGATAGAAAGATAGATAGCCAGCAAGACAGTGAGAAAGAAAGACAGAGAAACAGAAAGAATGCCAAAAAGGCTGAGAAAGACAGAAAGAGAAAGACAGACAAAATGTGAGCAGAAAGGGGAAAAAAAAGACAGGCAAGCAGAAAGAAAGAGAAAGACACACAGAAATAAACTCCAGAAAGATAGATAGTAAGAAAGACAGAGACAGGCAAATAAACAGAAAGACAGATGGATAAACAGAAAAAGACAGAAAGACAAGCCAACAGAAAGACAGACAGACAAAGACAGACAGACAAACAGACAATATTTTTTCCCAGACCTGCCTGTTTTAACACTAAAGAATGGTTTACATTTACATGCTTTAATAGAAAACATGAGCTTTACCTTCCACCCATATCAACATTCAAATGAAGATACATAAAGACTAAATATAACCAAAAGGCTCAGAAACACACACACACACACACACACACACACACACACACACACACAGAGACAAACACAGACAAACACACACACACCCTGACACATTTTTAACCAAACTGTCCATGCTGCTCACTGCGTGGTCTTTAAAATAACA
The DNA here is from genome assembly GCF_027358585.1 of Pangasianodon hypophthalmus. Classification (NCBI taxonomy): domain Eukaryota; kingdom Metazoa; phylum Chordata; class Actinopteri; order Siluriformes; family Pangasiidae; genus Pangasianodon; species Pangasianodon hypophthalmus. Next base: position 28,716,984 of record NC_069710.1, read on the forward strand.
GTGTACTCAGTGGAGGTCGGAGGTCACATGACATGCTGAGGGTCACGTCTCACCCCGCTCCATGTGAATTCCACACCACTCTATACACCACTGCAGTCTGATCTAAATTTTGTCGAAATATCTGATCAGATCAGATCAGCTCTCAGTAGCTTCCAGATGTGCAGGACAGTGGTATTGTCAGCTTTATTCAGCACGACACTGAAACGTCACATGGCCTGTTGGTATGTAATATACAGGTCTAACTATATCCTTACTATTTCAAACAGTCGTACATGTGCAATGTTAATGCGTAGCTCTGAAGGGACACGAGTAGGAGTGTGTGTGTGTGTGTGTGTGTGTGTGTGTGTGTGTGTGTGTGTGGGAATGGTATACTTGTGTGGAAAAACCTGAACGGTGACTGATAATCTAGTCGAATTCTCCATTCTGATTGGTCAGAAAGTGCTGATTAATTTTCTATAACAGCTCTTCCAGTGGTTCCAGTTGTAAAGTAAAATCACAGGTTTATAAATATGAATGTGCTTTTTTTTAATACGTTATCGTTTCTATAGTAACAACTTACATATGGACTTACGTATGGCTAACACTAATAATAAATGAATTAAAAAAAAAAAGTGTTATTTAACAAATGAAAAAAAAACATGTAATTGTTGATATGGTGAAGTTTACTGTTAGGAGATGTTTATTTAACATTTATGGAAGGAGTCTCCAGTGTCAGAGAGGGAAAAAAATAGAGGGTGGTGAGAAAACAAAATGTTCACAGCTACTATAAGATGTGATAACTAAAGGAACTAAATTAACAGAACTTTAAAGTTGACCTTAAAATGATGACAGGTATGATGTGCGTTTTTTTAATGAATTAAAATATGTAAAAGTTGGTAAACTGCTATGGTATAAAAGGAATAAAACACTTCGGGACGTTAAGTAATTGGAAAATAATCACTGTTCTGGTGGTAACAGTAACTCTGCTTTGTGTAAGGAATTCCTTAAGGAAGGAATAATGTTTTATTCCATACTTAACATATTGCGTATGCTGTTTATATTATCATTCAAACACATCTGGGGTGTGTGTGTGTGTGTGTGTGTGTGTGTGTGTGTGTGTGTGTGTGTGTGAGAGAGAGAGAGAGAGATTGGGTGGTAGGTTGTGAATTTAACCCCCTCCATATACCCCTCCCCAACCCAAGCCCCCCTCCCCCCCAAACACACACACACACACACACACACACACACACACACACACACACACTCCTTTATGAGTAAACAGCTTTAGATTTGACTGGTATAAAGTGTAGACGCTGACTTATCCTTAAATAAAAATTCTTTTACAAAGATCTTATTGGCTCACTTACATGATGTGGAGCGTCAAGCAAACCTGAGAATCGGTTGTTACTATGGGAACAACAACTTATAAGACAGATACATTAATATACACCTGTGATTTTACTTGCAGCTGAAAACTAAGGTCAGACCAACTGCGAATTTATCAGCACAGGGAGTCATGAGAGTTCACTGCTGCAAAATGACAGGGAACATAAGACTGATAAATGCAGAGGTAAATCAAGTTAAATGGCATTACACTTCCGCTAACTGCCTTTAACTGCAGAAGCCGTTGGGTGTGTTTTTCTAAAGAGGGGTCGCAACTTACAAGTCAGAGCTTTCAGAAAATTCTCCAACTGCTAATTAGATGTGTGAGGAGCATGTGAAGCGCTTCTGTAGATCGAGAACTTTTATAATTACTATAATTCTCCATTTCTACACCAATGATGCGCCGTCATATATAACAGCCATTTATTTCTGTGACTGGCTCTGTATTGAATTATTTACTCTAATACTAAGAAAGTGGCTGTGCACAAAAGACTTGTACACAGAATATATACAGCCAACACACACACACACAGACACACACACAGACACACACACAGACACACACAGACACACACACAGACACACACACAGACACACTTACATGTCCTCTACGGTGATGTCTTTGAGGATCTGACAGTAGTCCACGTTCCACACGGCCTGATCGTCCCACACTTTAGATGCCAATAAAATGGCTCCCAGTACGATCCTCTTCCAGTTAGCAGGACAGATATCAATCTCAGCGTAGGTTAACAACCTTTCCAAGTACACCTGAGAGACAAAATCAGACAAACAGAAGTAGATGGTTAATCACTAGAGAAATACTGTACAATTGTTTACTAATCAGTATCATGTGTTTCAGCATCGGACTCTAACTTAAAGCCCAAAGCATTGTGTGTGGACACAGAGAGCAGTGTAGTGTGCGTCTGCATCACGATTTCTCACACCAATGATGTAATGAATATCACACCACAGGCCGTGCCTATTTTATTATTTTCATATAACAGCATGGTCTGAAGTGTGTTGTTATACTTACACCAGAGACTTACCAGTGATTATAAATGTAAATTTATTAATGAAAAACACATCATTCATTAATACATTTTTTTAAACAACATTAATAACTTTTTGTTGCATGACAAAAACAAACAAAAAAATCCCACAGCTTGTTGTGAGAAATCCGAAGAGAGCAAAGTCCTCTGTCCTGAACACTTACCTGTATCTGGAAACTTTTGTAACTGACTGTTACAAAGCACTGACTGACACTGGAGACTCCTTCCAAAAAAAAACGTTAAATAAATGTCTCCTTAGATAAAATGTCACCATATCAATGATTTTTCTTTGTTAGACAACTAATTAAAAAAAAAAAAAAGTTTATTATTAGGTACAGATTATACGCAGTGACAGTCATACTAGTTCCTGTGTACGAGCTGTTACTATAGAAACGATAATGTAGTAGAACAAGAACATTGATATAAACTTAGTACTTATGTTACAGCTAATGAGGTTATATAAAATGAATTCAGAAATCAACTCCAGAACGAGATGTGGTATAAAACCGAATAACAAAACAGATACAGTTCATTCAAAAACCTAAAAATAATCATATAAATAAATAAATAAACACACACACATATATATATATATATATATATGAAATCGATCTTTTCTGTTTCTAGATGTACAGAAATAATAATATTAATAATAATAATAATAATAATAATAATAATAATAATAGAATCCAAGAAACATTACACCCATATTTAAATGCAAGCGGCCTTTAAAGAGACATCAGTTTCCTGAGGCATCTTAATAAATGTTCGGTGTGCACCACGAGCTACTGCCTGCTTCAATATCTTTACAGCTACACTATAAAACCCCGAGGACCAATTATGTCTGAGAAGAGAGCGAGACAGAGCAGCAGTGTCTCCTTACTTGTCTTCCTTCCTCTACAACGACTGAGTAACCGTGAAGTGTGTAGAAACTAATAGACTACAACTCCATGTCAATTTTACTGGTTAACCAAATAACACAAATACTTCAGCTGTACACAGGAGAGACATACTGTTATATAAAATGATTCTTCTTCAGATGAAGCTTTATTGATCGAGTTGCATGGCAATGTCTAGCATTTCTAAACAGATGGGCTTGTTTGGAATGCATAAGTACAGGGAGAGAACCGAACAAAGACAGCCTTGTGCCTGAAGCCATGCCGTCTGTAGGAGATCCTGCATGAGCAGGGTTCCAGTGCTCCCCTGCTATGAGCGGAATATTTATGTCAGGACTACGGCATGACATACAGGCTTTAGAAATGAGACTCGCAGAGCTTGCAGACATGAGATCCTTTCTAATACTCTGTGTCAAGCAGTTTTACTCACGCAGCAGTACTTCCTGTAATTATCAGAGATCTGCACGTGGCCAGAGTGTGTGTTAGGGCTGTCAGAATGAATTCTATTATTTCATTGAATATTTACTTATTCAAAAGGCAAAACTAATCCTGATTGGAATTTACACAATCTAATATTCTACTCGAATTATTAGCACCCTTGCTTAATCTCACACTGAGATGTGCAGCTATTATTTTTTGCCTGATTTGTTCAAGTTAACACACTTTTGTCTTGTTTCGTTTGTGTATTCTTTAATCCTACCCATGTTGATGAATGACTACGTTGATCTGGCCCTCTGTGTAACCTCATATTTATACCCCAGGGGAAACAGGAAGTCATGGATCTTCAAAAGAGTCAAAAGAGTCCCTAAACACTCATTTGAACTTCAATTAAAATTAAAAAGGGAACATGCTTTAGTTGCATCTAGTTCATAGGAATTTTCAGGGGTGCTAATAATTGTGAGATATATTGTAAAATAAAAAAAAGGATGATCAAACTATATATACAGGATATATACAATTAATTGAATAAATATACTGTAATGTATAAAGGGTAGATTTCTCCCTTATTTACAGTGTGAGATTAAGCTAATTAACCAAAGACATTTTTTCCCATAACCTTACCCATCTTTACCAAGGGTGCCAATAGTTCTGGAGCTGAACGTAGGTGTGATTTCTAAACCTTCTAGCGATATATGAACCTTGAAACTGGATTCCACCGTACAGTATAAATGGACACTTTCTAACTAAAGTATCATCGATGAGGAAGTGTTCCTGTGTTTAAATCAATAAAAATATATGGATGTAAAACATTCAAGTTTCTGACTGAATTTGTTTTCTCCCTGTGATATTCTTTGCTAAAAACTGTTATGCTGTATTATTTTCATGCTTTTTTTTGTGTTATCCTCTATGACAACTATCCTCAGGTGATTTCTACTTAGAAATTAGTCTATGCATTTTTAATAAATAATTGTACAGTGCTTTTCTCTGCCTCTCCAACTCTCTCAGATCATAGTCATTAATATTAATATATTAATATAACCCCAATGCTCATTAATATTCATTAGCTCACTGACACTGCTAGACAGTATATGAGGGAAAAGAGGAACAACATATTAAACTGTGAGAGCAATGAGGAGTTTCAGAGTGTTAAATTTATACCACAGTACAGTTTATGACATGAATCTACAAATTTCATCCAGAAAATGTCAAATGTCATGTCATATAATTCAAAAGTTCAGACAGGGTGTGTGTGAATATTTATGCATGGCAGTATAGGCTACTTATAATTATATATTCTCAAGGAAGAGAAGCAACATATTTTTTCATCGTAACGAAGATGAGTGGCCGATGTAACGTTCATCATCTGTGACAGTATAACATTAGCGGACCATTAATATTGACTTGAACTCAAATATCAAAACATAAATGATATGCATTGCTGGAATAAACCACAGGGGGCGCTGTTTTCTACACAGACTGAACCCCCACAACGCAAATGTGATAAACCACATGGATGACTTGTCTACAAACTCAAAACCAGAGCAAAGCAAATTGGATACAAACCTTAAATCTAGATGATGGCTCTGCTTGTTTCTCACTTGACTGAGCCACACTGAGTGTGTATTGATTTCTATCACGGCTGATAAAGACGGCAATCTGGTTCTTACAAAACGCTTCTCAAATCAATGCTGAAATCTTCTCAACCATTTACCATAAACACCGCTGCCAAAATGACCCCCTTTTATATGCCGTGTCGATTCCGAGCACCTCTCACAGATGAATTAAGTAATGGTTCGCAGCTTTTAGTGCAATTGTTATCTGGATGAGAGCTGCTCAAGCGAGCAGTCTAACAAGGAAGAGGCAATGGTTTGTTGCATCCCCTTATCAAGTTTACAGCAGGTAGAAACCATAAACTGAAATACAATGGGCTTAATGGGGACAGAGAACCACAGTTTCTTCCCGACTACCAGCACAACCAATCAGATCGCAGTCCAAACTCCAAAATGCCAGTGTAACCCACTGTACCCACCCAACCCTCCCCCCACAATTCCACTGTAACCAGTTCAGACCACCGTTCCTGCTCCTAATTCAACTGTAACCAATCTTACTGTCGTTCCATTATAATTCCATTATAACCAATCCGATCTCTGTTCCCACCCCTAATTCCATTATAACCAATCCGATCACTGTTCCCACCCCTAATTCCATTATAACCAATCCGATCTCTGTTCCCACCCCTAATTCCATTATAACCAATCCGATCTCTTTTCCCACCCCTAATTCCATTATAACCAATCCGATCACTGTTCCCACCCCTAATTCCATTATAATCAATCCGATCTCTGTTCCCACCCCTAATTCCATTATAACCAATCCGATCACTGTTCCCACCCCTAATTCCATTATAACCAATCCGATCTCTGTTCCCACCCCTAATTCCATTATAACCAATCCGATCACTGTTCCCACCCCTAATTCCATTATAACCAATCCGATCACTGTTCCCACCCCTAATTCCATTATAACCAATCCGATCTCTGTTCCCACCCCTAATTCCATTATAACCAATCCGATCTCTTTTCCCACCCCTAATTCCATTATAACTAATCAGACTGCCATTCCCACCTCTAATTCAACATTAACTAATCCAATCCCCATTTCCACCATAAATTCAAAATTTTGATAACTTTTTTTTTTTTTTTCTTTGTCTTATGTTTTTTGTGTTTAGAAAAAAAAGTTAAATGTATTTGATGAGGCTAAAAGTGAAGGTTTTTTGAAGCTACAAGTTAATTTATATATTTATTTTATTGTTGTAATATTCATTGCGGTCCCTTGACAGTTCTTGTATACTCGTGCCCATCCCGACTGGATCCAGTTACCAAAAAAAAAAAAAAAAATCAATTATTATAGTGAGACTGTATCACATTTACTCTCCACCTGTTGCCTCTTAGAGTGGAGCAATCTATCTGTCTGGATCCACGTCTGGTATCTAGGAAATAATATATATAACCTCTTTATACCTGCACAGTAACAGTGTCTCCTACAGGCTGAGCGTGGAAACAGGAAGTGGCTCTAAATCCTCAACACAGTGTAAAATAAGCACTATGACATTCATGGAGTTGCTCTAGAAAAGTGCCAACGCGACATTTATTAAGCTGTAAAGTTTTTTTTGTTTTTTTTTTTTAAACTCCAGACGCTCTTGAAATGAACAGCATAACACACACACACACACACACACACACACACACACACACACACCTACAGCTGTGGCTTTTCCAGTAATCTGTTTGTACGTGTGCGAGATATAACAAGAAGCTGAGCTAGGATCCGCGCAGTCTCTTTGACCGGAGGTGTGAGAATAGACGACAGGATAAAACAAGCTCGTTTTCCTGACCATAAAACCCACCGACAGCTGCATCATATCATACCTCAGGGCAATGTGATCTCTGTGATAACGGTCATCAACCCTGTTTCTATGGGGCTTGTGCTGGACTAGAAGACAATTTCTCCCCTGTTCGTTCAGTCAGCTGATTAGAATATGACTAAAATAGGAATAAACTTATCATCTAAACAGTTTAAAACTGCCTATGTATGAGCTAAAATCTCACTAATAAACCAAGCACATCAATTTTAGCTAAAAGTACATGGTTTTTACTGGCCCAAGGAGAACATTTACAGATTACAAATCTAAAAAGTCATTTCCTATTATTACAAAACTAAAGCTTCATTTTTTAAAACAAAGTAAGACAAGTAGGTTATGATAAGGAGTACAGCTGAACAATTTTAAACAGCTGAATTTTAATCCTCATCACAGTTTTTACGGATTTCACAATTAATGAAACTGGGATGAATATCAAGGTGTAGTTCTTTGTTTATTTATTCATTATTAATTCATGCAATCATTTGTTACTGTACTTATATATCCATTATTTACAAGATGAGGAGTGAATTTATGTCATGTTAGAATTAGTGTAATTAGCATTCTGACTTGTAAAAAGCGTTCATGTTTTCTGGAAATGTGTAATTACCAGTAATTTCCCGAAAGGTCAAACGCCATGTTATAAACGTGACGTCACGTTATAAACAAACACAACTAAATAAACCAGTGCAGCTCACACAGTTGAAGGCAGTGAGCACTCAGGATTCAAGTCTACATGTGTTTATAAAACATTCCTGTTCATTTTCTAGTATTGAATAAATAATAAATCAAATAGTATAATGTAGGGTTTTATGTTATGTTAAAATTGTGTGCTTGTGTTTTAATTTTTTTCGAGGAAATTACTGGGAAAAAAAAAAACACTCTAAGCCTTAATTATTATGAGTAAATGCCAGCCTTATAAAATTTGTATATTATACAAAAAACTGTGAGTATGTACCGGAGCAAAATAATCATGATAAATTATCGTTTAAGCCTTAGTCTGAAAGACAAAGTTGTCTAAGATAAACAAGAATGAGAACTTTATGTCTTTACAGTCCACTTCACACTTAACTTACAGCTCAAGCTTCCTTTGCTATAACAGGACCCCTAAGACCAGCACCCTGCTTATTTCACCCTCACGACCTGAGCCTCACCAGTGTGACGATGGCGCACTCGGCTGTGAGCTGAGCGGCGCTGAAGAGCGTCCGGACGAACCGGTAGATCTGCTTCTGCTCCGGATCGTGTTTGTCGTAATCCGCCGGAACCTCCGACTTCTGCAGCAGACAGACACGACAAGTCCGACAATCACTAACACTGAAGAGCACTGTGATGTATCTCTTTATATAACGTATGTTTGGGGTTGTTTTTTATTCTTTACAGCACATTACGTCAGTGCGTGACTTACCGACAGCGGATGAAGCTTCTCATCGAATATGTCTAACAGCGTTCGACCATCTACATCTCTGAAATGACCAAAGAGACAGAATCAGAGCAAGGACATTCCTCAGGAAATCCTTATACACACTACAGAAGGTCATCTCTCTCACAAGCTGTAACTCCTAACTTTCATTTGAATGCGTTGCATATGTATCGATAATGTTTAGTGAAAGCTAAATCGTTGTTATCTAAAGCTGAAGGAATGATGATTAAATGTGCAGAATTTTAGGTTCATTAAAGTCAAAATGCATAGATGCAATTTCAGCCCATATGTTCAATTCCAGTAGTTTATCAGCCCAAATGTACACTTTGGCCTCTTACAGGACCTTTAGAAATATGTCCAATACGTTTTATTCATTTTCCATGATGTTTTTCGGGACACGTAGGAACTCTTATTGACATAGATTATTCATTTCAACTACGACTGGGAAATAACTGGGAAAGGAGTGAGAATCATCGAAATTGATAAAATATATCACAATACACTTGTCACAGCTATCACGCTATTTAAAACAAACTGATTAGAAGTAGACGATTAGATGTTAACATTTTGTACTGATGTTTTCTTAACTTCTCCTCCTTTTCACTGTGAAATAATCTGTGGACTGGAATTTGAACTGGAAACTTCTCACACCGTGAAATGTTTTACTATATAAAAGTTTTGAAAACTACACACTTTGCTGAATGGAAATCTCTTTTGCATGCAAGCAAAGTTCTAACATTTTAAAGCCTGTGACACTGTGTTCACAGCTTTCTAAATAAACTAGAGTTGTGTCTCATATTGCATTCTAACACAGTTACTGACTACTGATTTAGCTATTCCTTTTAGTGTTTGAATTTTAAAAACCCATAGAAAGCTCTGTTTTGTGTCTTCTGGATTGTCTAGATTAGTAAAAACTTTTCAGTGTAAGCTCAGAGTTTTCAATTTGAGACACAGACCATGACAACAATCACAATGACAGCAGAAAGCTTTAAAGAGAACGAGAGCTTGTCAGTGTGCTTAATGTCACTGTGCATGAAATCGGTTAACATTTTACAGTTCGAGTTTGAAATCAGAGGTGAAGTGCCATCTAGTGGATGTCGCACTTTTAATGTTTTCAATGTACATAGGATAGGCAGGCGAGTGTGTGAACAATGTCGCTGCTGTTTCAGACACAAAGCCACTCCTTAGAAGTAACTGCTATATGACGATTTTATTTGCAATTAATTTGACATGTAATAAATAAAATGTTTCATATCACCCATTCCTAATTCCTTTACCTTTAAACAGTGCATTCAGGAAGCAAAGAAACTATAAATACATTGAACAGATGTAAAAAGTATCTACTGTAATACTGTTACACACAAAAAAAAAGGGCTATTAAAAACACACACCCGTCTTTAATCCCTCTGATCAGAGAGATGATCGCTGGCACCCACTGGGTCCTGTGCCCATAAAGCTCACTTCTGAAGTGTGTGGCATTTAGCGCTATGGATCCTGAGCTATTTTTGTGTAGCAGTGCCATGCTTTGAAGCAACATTGACATTCCCACTCAATAAACACTCTGCCTCATTCATAGCACCTGTACTGTAGTGAACGCACGCTCAGATCAGTAATAAAGACGTGCTCATGACGACGTGAACCCCTACCTGTTCTTTATGTGGTAGAAGATGGCAAGAGCAACACTGTGAACAGAAAAGAGAAAATGAAATACACTGTTGCAGAGAGTTCACAAATTGAGTAACATCAATGACATCATTACTCTTATACCACAGCGCTGTTAAATTCTCGATTCTGATTGGTCAGAACAGACTGGTCAGCTCTGACAGTAAGACCGACTGGAAATCCAATCACGGGTTTACATTAATGCGCTCGGGAAACTACATCATCGTTTCTATGGTTACAACTCATTCACATGGACGTGTAAGACCAAATTAGGAATAATCATCATCGTTTTTTTTTTTCACAAACAATGATGTCAAAATATGAGTAACTATGTTTTTTTAAGATTTGTAACATCTTTGTTGTCCGTGTGTAGTGACAGGACTTCGTACCATTTGATGGTGTATTTGAGGTTGGGTTGGCTGACGGTGCTGTCATCCAGGAAGATAGTCGAGCAGGAGCTGTACTTGCGTCTCATTGGACCAGATGGGTGTTGCTAAATCATCACACACACACACACACACACACACACACACACACGCTATTATCAAGCATGAAGCATGAATACCCAACCTGCAAACTGCTGAAATTAGGCCATGCAAAGTTACATAGAGATAGACAGATAGAAAAAGAGAGAGTGAGAGAGAGAGAGAGAGATAGAGAGAGCAAGGTAGATAATGATAGGATGAGACAGAGATACAGAGAGAGATAGAAAGTTGTGGATAGATAGATAGATAGATAGATAGATAGATAGATAGATAGATAGATAGATAGATAGATAGATAGATATTGATAGGATGTGTGTGAGAGAGAGAGAGAGAGAGAGAGATAGAAAGCAAAATAAAGAGCAAGATAGAGTGAGACAGGGAGATAGTCAGAGGGAGATGTAGATAGATAGAGAGAGAGAGAGAGAGAGAGCAAGACAGAAATAAAGATAGTGATAGGATGAGAGAAAGATACAGAGAGAGACAGAAAGTTGTGGATAGATAGACAGACAGACAGATAGATAGATAGATAGATAGATAGATAGAGTGATAGGATGAGACAGGGAGATAGTCAGCGGGAGATGCGAATAGATAGATCGAGGCTGGAATGAAGGCTGGAAGATGGTCATATCACTGCTTTTTTAATCTCACGATCATATTTCACCTTGTTGAATAGAAAGAAATAAAGAATGAACAGTAAAAACACTATCAACATCAAATTTTTTTCTTTTTTTCCTCTCTCTCTTTTGCTCCTACTATTAAAAGAGATAGCAGGATAGCACTTTTTCTTTTCTGATACTAATAATGATACCCAACTGATATTATTTTCTTTAAAAACGGCTAAGCTTTAGAATGATTTCTTTTAAACTGAAGCACTTTAGTTATAAAAAAAAAAAAGTACATATCTAAACACTTGCACAAAAGCGCCACTTTTTTAAAAAAAATTTAAACACTTTAGGACTCATTAGAAACGTCCTTTATTAAAGCACTATGCTATAATTTTTCCTTCCTAATCTGCACACATGCCACGGACAGAAAGAGAACATGGTCTTAGAGTACACAGTTATATTTCTAATCATGTTATTATTCCTGCTCTAAACTCACTAGTTCTGTGAATGGCGTCAGAAATAAGAGCAGATTTACACTATCTGCGTGTGTGTGGTGTTGAGTGTGTTGTGCGACACTTACGTGGTTCACATACAGGCTTTTCCTCTTTTCCCGAACTGTAAAGAGAAAACGTGTGTGTTAGTGAAACACGTCTCAGCAAATACTCCAACATTACATTAACACAGTCTAAAGCCTCAGCAGCACCAGGCAAAGCCACTGCGCACACACCAGTACACACTTCAGTACACACATCAGTACACACATCAGTACACACATCAGTAGACAGATGAGGAATTAAAACGAGTACAGCGTCAGCAGAGCCATGTTTGCTCAGATTTCTTTCGGATTCGCAGACTTTAATAAATCCCTCCGTTTGTTTGTCGCCTCTGCAGATTCACTCTGACGCTGAAGTCATAGTCGTGTGGGTTTGGGCGTTTGTGTACAGGAATCTCAGAGGCTTTTGATTCAAACACAAACTCCATTAGAATCCTGAGTGTTGGGCGAGAGGAAGCGGATACTCTTACACCGATGAGGGGAATGAGGTGTGAGCTTCTTTATCCAGGACTAAACGCACCCTGGGTGTAACTGACACTCAGTCAGATTCAAAGTCAGACATGAGGGAGTATGCTGATGATGAACCAGAACTCCAGACAACACTGTTTCTGTGTGTGTGTGTGTGTGTGTGTGTGTGGGGCTCCCTGTAGTCTGACACCTCTGTACGACACACACACACACACACACACACACACACACACACACACACACACAGTTTTGACTTGTGCTAACAACACAAATCAGCTTAAGCAAGAACAGTCTGGTTCTGCACAAATAACAGCTATAGCAGCATGCATGAGCTGTTTTGGCTTCTAGACTGCTGATTGACTCCACACACACACACACACACACACACACACACCATGTCTAATGTCAGCCTGCATCACTATCACATGAGTCTGTACTACTACATGAAAACTGTGGCATGATTCCATCAACACACCTAAACCACATGACAAAGGAATTATTTATTTACATTTCTTCTCCTGACTGAAATCAATCAGCCAGGACGTGTTCAGCATCTGAAAAGAGCTTCTTTTAGTTTTGTACTAGAGCCACGAACCTTATGTCACTAACAAGTAAGAGAAGCTGTCAGCCACCAGTTTGTAGGCGAGTGAAAGTCAGGGTTTTGGCTCAGCGAAACGTTTTGTACATTATGTAAGGAATAAAACACTTGGGGTTGTTGTATGAGTTACAGGAAATTAATCGATGACAGGATGGTGTGGTGTGATCCAACATGAGTTACTGTTACAATACCATCATCCTGTCATGCCTCCTAACTATCACTGATTGACGACAGTATCGCCTGTAGCCTTGGTGGTGTGTGTGCTGCAGCCATGGTGCGTGAGCAGTGTATTGCTGCAGCAGTGGGGAAAAGAAGGAGGCGTGGCCTGACATACGTCACGTGTGTTGTGCGCCTGTTAGATACAGCGAAGGTGGTGTACAAAATAGGAGAAAAGGAAAGACATTACAGTTTATTTTTGTCAACCTTAAAGCTGCAGTCTCTACATTTTCCGACAAACGTTTACTTCACAGCCATCACGATAAGTATTAAGAAATCACCGATAGATTCTGTCTATCTGTCTATCTTATACCACATTACAATTTTTCGTTAATTAAAGAAGGACATGTCATACGTTTATCCATGTATAGTTACAATTAATGATGTGGAAGTTAGTCACTTATATTATAGAAGCTGTAAAGAACCGATCCCTCACCAGCCTGTTTTTTTCCTCTCTTGAAGAGAAAAGTTTTTGCATTATCTTTCAAATCTGTGGCCAGGGTCCTAGACAGCAAAATCGGGTGCGATCTCTGGGTGGGAGGGGCATGCTGTCTCTCCTGTCAATCACAACGACACTAGCCAATTATGGGCGTCTGTGACATACTCTTCGTGTATGTAGAAGGGGGCGGGTAGCGCTTTGCTCCCTGGGATGCAGCATGAGGAGCAGTTCTTAAAAAAGATGTGGTGGTTGGCCTCACGTGTCTCGGAGGAAGCACGTGTTAGTCTTCACTCTCCCCGGTTGGTGGCTGTCGTATGATAGCTAACCCGAATCCTAACCCTGGCTGTCGCAGAAGTGTCTGAAAACGTTCATCATTTTCCAGCCTCGTCAGAAAGCATAGTGGAGAATTTCCAGTGTACCCATGAAATCCCACAATGCACTGTGTCCAAATGATGCACCCTAAAGAGTACAAAACAGCTAAAATTAACTTTCTAAGCTATTTGTAAGGAATAAGGAGTAAGGGCACCATGTTGGACACAGGGGAGGTGTTGAGGTAGGAAGTAATTCAAGATGAAGTTACGCTCTGGAGTTTTAGCTCTGCGACGTCCTTTTTTCCAACTCCGTTAGAGGCGCTGAACAACTCGACGCAGTTTGAAGCGAGTGTGTGATGATTTAGACATGCAGTTCGAATTGCAGTGCTAAACTAAGTGTTAAGCTCTTCACGTTCCTTAACTGTTAGCAACATCAGCCTCTTTGCTCCAGTGAAAAACCTAAAACTAAAGAAGCAAACTTCAGACAACAAATTGAGTACATTTTGGGATTGAGTAAATCTGGAATAAGCCGAATGTTCATTTCAGAATGCATCAAGTCAGTGCTGATGTAGTAATACAGGAATCATGACTGATAACAGGATTGCTTAAAGAAAACAACTGCTTTTCCAGACACACACAGAAATAAGATTTTTCATTGGCCTCGGCATTGGACATACCTTTCTTGCTGGACGGAGCAACTGAAAGACAAGAAATGTGGATTCTTATCTGAATTATTTCTCCATAAAATATTAAACAGAGGAATGTTTACTGCTGAATTTAACCTGCTTTATTCATGCACCATCATCTACATTACAATACAAAATAACGAGTCCAGGGCTTTGCTTTATTTATTCTATAATTTACTCTTTTTGGTTTATACACTGCCTTAAAATAGTAATCAGTCACGCTCCAAACCACGAGACACACACTCCGGCAGTTCAGTTACATAAGAGCAAAGCTGCTAATGATGGGCATTAAAAAGGGCTGGAAATCACACTAACAGCATCTCAAATAGACCACAATACTGATTCCCAGAGCAATCTCAGCCAGAGGCAGTGAGCTAAATGAAACTATTATTCACACACACACACACACACACACACACTCACTGTCGCTCTGTTTCTGTGCATCACTGTGATCAGACACTGTGATTCTGCCTTTTAAAAGCAAAGATTATTTTCACACACACGCTGTCGCTCTGCTTCTGTGCATCGCTGTGATCAGACACTGTGATTCTGCCTTTTAAAAGCAAAGATTATTTTCACACACACACACACACACACAGCACTGACTCAAAACAGTGCCTGAGTCCATGTCCCTATCAGGTTATACAGCTCTTTTATTTTTACAACTGTACTATTACTCAGCGAAGGAGGCGTGGCCTATATGCCTGTTAGATACAGTGAAGGAGGTGTGGCTTATGTGCCTGTTAGATAAAGCGAAGGAGGCGTGGCCTATGAGCCTGTTAGATACAACGAAGGAGGCGTGGCCTATGTGCTTGTTAGATACAGCGAAGAAAGCGTGGCCTATGTGCTTGTTAGATACAACGAAGGAGGTGTGGCTTATGTGCCTGTTAGATACAACGAAGGAAGGCGTGGCCTATGTGCCTGTTAGATACAACGAAGAAAGCGTGGCCTATGTGCCTGTTAGATACAACGAAGAAAGCGTGGCCTATGTGCCTGTTAGATACAATGAAGGAGGTGTGGCTTATGTGCCTGTTAGATACAATGAAGGAGGTGTGGCCTATGTTACAGACTCACTGAATGAGGCATGGCTTATGTGCCTGTTAGACACAGTGAAGGAGGTGTGGCCTATGTGCCTGTTAGATACAGTGAAGGAGGTGTGGCCTATGTGCCTGTTAGATACAATGAAGGAGGTGTGGCCTATGTGCCTGTTAGATACAACCAAGGAGGTGTGGCCTATGTTTCAGACTCACTGAATGAGGCATGGCCTCTGTACAGTGAATGCTTTCTGGTCTCCGTTCTCTCCTCAAAACAAACTTTTTTTGGCACTCTTATGCACAATAATGAATTACAAAGTATTTATCTTACACTTACTCATACTGAATAGAAAAAAGCTTTAAACTGTATTAACTGTAGTTTGAACTTTATGTGTTTAGAATACATTTTAATACATTTTAACAGAATACATTTTTATACATTTAATTTTAATACAATTAAAATGTATATGAAACATATAAAAACATATGAAACAAAAAAAATCTCCCATCAATTCCACACCATTCTCTCATCATTCCCACACCATTCCCTCATAATTCCCCTGTCATTCCCACATCATTCCCAAAGCAATAACGAGGTGAAAGTCTGACACACACTCACCATCTGTCTGAGACTTGCTGAGGAAGATGGTGCTGGCGCGCGGGTGATCTGAAGGGTTGTACTCCATGTTCAGCTCTGAAAGAACACATAGAACAGCAATTAGGAACTGAAGCTTGACAAAAATATATAGATTTTAATTTAGTATTAATGAGAATGCGGGTCAGGTGGAGGGCAGAGCATTGACTTCTGGGCTGAGTGTGGAGTTATGAGACGACGGAGTCATTAGAGGAGCAGAAACAGAGCATCAGTCGTGACACAAGGCTGCAGTGACACTGTACAGACACTGGGGGGCGGAGCTCCACATCGCTTTACAATACCTGAAGTAACAGCCTGTTTTATTGACTCACTCGGGAAGTACGAAAAGTCCTACGAAAAAGTGTCTCGAATCATAGATGTTAGCTGATTATGAAATGGTCAGTTAAGTAGATTAACCCTTTCATGCATAAATTATATCACACATTAATCAGTAACTGAATATACTTGCATTTTTTTTTTAAATCTTTAATGACAAAAATGATAGAAAGTGTATATTTATGCCTAGTTCTAAAAGTCTATGTAATAAAAAATAAAGTACACTACTTGTTACAGACTGATATCTTTTTATTTAATTAGACTTTTCTTTCCATGGAGAAACTTTACACACTGTCACGTCACTGTCAGCCATGTTGAATTGGGATGAGCAACACTTAATATATAATAAAAATCAAGATAATGATATATATATAAAACACTGGAGTGGTTTAGAGGTCTTTAACATTTTATATATTTCTAAAAACAGCCTCAAATTAAAGGTCTACAATGAATGTGTTAAATTTCTCATTTGACTGAACCATTACTTTAATTCGCCTAAATATTTAAGCAACATGACATGTTGTTGATAGTTAAGACTTTGTGTGTGTTTATCATAACTACTACTTTAACACTGAGTAACTCTACTGGTTTGGATGCTCAGTTCTCTTCATTTATAAATTATTTTCAGTTTGTTCATAGGTTTCCTAAAAATGGAACTGCTTTATTGCTTTGCTGTATTCTCCCATTGCATACTGTAAAAATCACGTTACAGTACTCTATTATTATTACAGTCATGAGAAAAAGAAAGTACACCCCCCTTCAGTTCTGTGTGTTAATTTAGAAGGGTGTACTTATTTTTTCCCCACCTGGTTTCTGAATGTTGGTTTACATTTTGGAAAAAAAAAAAAGACTACATATTGAAATCTGTTATATTTTTTTGTTGTCATCTGAGGTTATTTGTTCATTTATAGAAGTTGGTGAGGACTGACAATTAAAAACGTAGAACTGAAAGAGGGTGTACTTTCTTTTTCTCATGACTGTATACATAAGATCGTATCAGACGAAACATTGCTGAAATCTCAAATCTGATTGGTCAGAAGGTGTTGATTCAGTTTCTCTAACAGCAGCTCTGACAGTAGCTCAGGCTGCGAGATAAATAACAGGTTAATATTAATGCGCTTGTTCTAACACGTTATAGTTTCCATAGTAACAACAAACACGGGGATTTGTACGGTGGACGCTCCGCGTAATCTAAGACTAATAATAAAAAACAGATTCAAATTTGTGGTTTCGTTTAACAAAGAAAACTGTTGTTATGGTAAAGTTCTCTGTAAGGAGATGTTTATTTAACATTAATGGAAGGAGTCTCCAGTTTCAGCGCTTTGTAACAGTCAGCAGGAAGTTTTCCTCCACAGGAAAGTCTTCAGGACAGAGGATAGAGTTTATGCTTTCTGATTTCTCACTAACATGAAAAGTTGTGGTTTTTTTTTTTTTGTTTGTTTGTTTTATTAACTTGAAGCGAGGGAAAAGACGAGAGGCTGATAAGGGAACGATTGTTTATAGCTGCTATAACGTAAGTGAGAACAGGAACTAAACTGTAAATGTAGCCATAAATGAATTAAAAAACACAAGGTTTCGCATTCTTTAATTAATAAACAATTGGAATTTGAAAATTGTTGTAGTATAAGTGGAATAAAACACTTCGGGATGTGCTGGTATTGGAGAATATCTAATAAGTAGTGATTCCTTTACATCAATGGATGGTATAAATTGGGGATCACAAACTGTGTATCCACACTCACACAAACACACACACACACACACAACTCATTTGCTGAAACGCTGAACTGTCAGTCGGTCATCGATTAAGTGATTACGTATTAGATTGATTTACTTCACTCTTCCTATGTAAGCAACACACATGACCTCGGGCACGCACGCACACACACACACACACACACACACACACACACACACACACACACAGAGCACCAAGTCATCATCTCAGAACAGGAAGAGGAAAGACGGAGGCACACCCAGCAAAACGGAGAGGAAACACAGACCTTTCCTCTCAGCTTCACAGGGAAGGGCATCATTCTGTTCCACCTTCCCTCTTTTCCGTGCATGCCTGTGTGTGTGTATGTGTGTGTGTGTGTGTGTGTGTGTGTGTCCCCTGAACATACAGGTTAATGCACGTTGTTAATGAAATGACAGGCGTCATGAGGCAAACAATACACAAAAAAAGCAGAAGAGAGCGGCAGGGCTTTGTGCTGTGAGCCTTTTGAAGCAGTGTGGAAGAGCCACTCGAGCCTCAAAGGATCCTGAGTCCTTACCACACACACACACACACACACACACACACACACACACACACACACACACACACACACACACACACACACACACACACAAAGAGCAGGAGGGTGATAAATAAAAGATGGAGTTCAGCTCTGTGTGGGAGGGAAGTGACAGCCTGAGGAATGGGGAGAGAGAGAGAGAGAGATAGAGAGAAAACACATCTGCATTTCTATCACATATTTGCTGAAGAAACATACACACACGCACACACACACACACACAAAGTAAGTGTGCAGAAACACACACCCAGGCTTAGGCCTACGCACTTGTAAGTACAGTTTAAAGGTGTGTATCTGGAGCTACACTGACAGTGATCCGCGCTCACGGTAACAAGCGGTGGCACTTTCGCATGACGCCAGTTCTCAGTCAGCTCAAAATATTTATTCATCATTTATAAAGCAGTTATTACGCGGTTAGACTTTGTAGTGCCATAAGAGAACCAAACACTTCTTAAATCTTAAAGAAGTCCTGATTATAAACAAAGAAATGACGTTTTCTGTAAGGTGATGTTTATTTAACATTTATGGAAGGAGTTTCCAGTGTCAGGAAGTTTTATAATATTAACTTAGAAAAGAAACGAGGCTGGTGAGGGAACCACTGTTTGCAGCTGCTGTAACGTAAGTGATAACACGAAGTAATGCGTCTTGCAGATGTTTCAAAGCATTAAACATAACTATAAATGGATAAAAAGTAAGACGTATTATTCAGGGATAAATTCATTACTTACGATTTGTGGCAAATTGCTGTGATTGGTATACGAGGATTAAAACACTTCAGGACGTGCTCTAATTGGAAAATAATCAACTTTTTTTGTATATTAATCCCTTTCACACAAAACCATAACATACCACGCTGTCGTTGATTATTTTCCAATAACAGCACACCCCCAAGTGTTTTATTCCGTACACACATAGTCTGTGTTTGCTAATGTTGTCTTTTAAGTAACGTTTCTTCTTTCTCGTGTCTAATTGTTTTTCTTTTTTCAGTGTTTCAGAGCTGCTTCAGTCGGAAAAGTGTTATAAAAACAGTTATTATTAAAAAGGGTAGGGTTGGAACGATCACAAACCCATAATCCTGCAAATCAGGAGTGTGAAACAC
Source organism: Pangasianodon hypophthalmus (assembly GCF_027358585.1). Classification (NCBI taxonomy): domain Eukaryota; kingdom Metazoa; phylum Chordata; class Actinopteri; order Siluriformes; family Pangasiidae; genus Pangasianodon; species Pangasianodon hypophthalmus. The sequence goes on from NC_069710.1 coordinate 28,736,993, forward strand.
TCGACTATGCCTCTCCTCTGTGTTTATACTTCATCTCTGTAAAAGGCGAGCAGGACGGCGGATTAAGTGCTGCGGATGTTTAAGTGCATCTTCGACCCTAAACGCTATTTCCGTGAGACTCGTAATGAGGGTGCGCTCAAAGGCAGGACTGTTGTTATAAAGCGCAGCTAATACGTCATGTGTAACATCCACAGGTTCAAGTGAATTAAGCTTCTTGCTTTGAATTTGAATAAACTGAGAGAACAATGCATCAGTACGACCTGCCATGTGCCCTTAGATGGGCATGGATCAGTGGCGTACAGCCTGGCAGGGTTTTAGTGCAGATGCCCACAGCCGTTGTGACCTCACTCTCTCTCTTAAACACACACACACACACACACACACACACACACACACACACACAAAGTCAGCACTTGTTGCTCTTCTCAGAAGCACATGCTCTCCAGGAACAGACCAGATGGATATCCATTTTGTGTGTGTGTGTGTGTGTGTGTGTGTGTGTGTGTGTGTGTGTGTGTGTGTGTGTGTGTGTTTACCACAGACCAGAAGCTCCCAAAGGTGTGTGAAGGATTTTTAGTCATCCAGGTCATCAAATGTCTAATGATCTAATGATCTCACTGATCTACATATTGTTTTATTGATAAAAGATAAAACTAAATAGATATATTCATGTATAGGGATATTCGTATCTGTGTGGCTTTCCTCCTGGTTCTCCGGTTTCCTCCCACTTCCTAAAAACATGCTGGTAGGTAGACTGGCTATTCGAGGTGTAAAGGAGTGTGTGAGCATGATGTGTCCAATCCAGGTCGTATTCCTGCCTCACGCCCAATGCTCCCGGAATAGGTTCCAGATCCGACATGACCTTGAACAGGATAAAGTGCTTTCTGAAGATGAATGAATGCTTCACCATACACACTCAACCGACATCCGACTGTACCATATTTGGTCAGTAGGTACCTCCAGGAGGAACAGTGAGTCAAGGTTCTTCTAATGAAGAGAAAAATATCAATACTAAAGCTCATGTTTATGTCCAGCTCTGTGCTTTTTTCATTCATCTTCAGTAAGCTTTATCCTGGTCAGGTGGATCCAGAGTCTATCTCAGGAGCACTACGCATGAGACGAAAATACACCCTGGATGGGACACCAGTCTATCCCAGGGCACCATGCGTGTGTGCACACACACACACACACACACACACACACACACACACACACACACACACACACACACACGGTAATAATAGGTGGCAATCTACCTACCCCACACTACCTCCCACCTTTTTTGGAGGTTGGAGGAAACCAGAGAACCCAGAGGAAACTCATATGAACACATGGATCCACACACACACACACACACACACACACACACACACACACACAGTAACCCGAGTTCAGGATTCGAATCTGGCAGCAAGGGAAGCAAATATCTAAACTCTGATATGTCCTGCTGCATGTCTTCTCCATCAGTGACCCCAAATCCCCCCTGCATGTTTCCTTCACATCACCTGGACCAGCTCACAGAAGATTCAGCGAGGTCAAGATCATGAAATTCCAGAAGAAAACAGGAAGTGATGCTATCTTCTAGGCTCAAAGGTCCTGTGTAAGCTTCTCCTCTGAGCACTGTGTCTAAACCCAGACTAGCACCTTCTATTTGAGTGACTGCAGGGAAGATGTCACTTCCTGTTAGCACTCTTACCTGCTGCTTCTTTGATTTTTACTGTGAATGCATTAACTATAACCGGGCTGCGAGGAAGGACTTGTTCAAATAAAGAGGGACAGTAGAAGAGCAGCAGCCTCAATCTGAACAGATACACTTTATAGAGACAGTCAGCTAAAATGTAAGGCTTACATCATTCTTTTTTTCTTCACCAAATTCTTTAATTCCCCACTTTTTTTCCTACATTGGCTACCTTCACATACACATCAATATTCCGACATTAATCGGAATTTGGTGATATTTCGCTCAGTATTGAGTCATGAAAACACCGCAATCCAATTGCCCGATTCAGATTAAGATAATATTCTGATTCCCATCCCTGGAATATGCCTGTTTTAATCTGAAATTTGCCGCATGTAAACACTTTCTTCAGAAAATCCACTGAAAGGAGATACATGCGCATGCTCAGTCCGCAAGGAATTGTGGGTGCTAACAGATGCTTATCTGTAGACTCGGTATTTAGGAGTGGCAACTCAGGCAATACTTACAACAACCACGTATACAGGAATATTCTGATGCCTGTACGCCTTTAAACATCGTATTCAGAATATGGCTGCAACCCAAATACAGACCTTAAACGGAATTTGATGTGCATGTAAACGTAGCCATTGTTGTCCTCTACTACAACAAAGACGTCTTTGATTATTGTAATGCTTTGGCTGGTGATCGCTTCGACAAAACCACTGTCTCTTTCCAATTAAAATATTTGTATGTGTATGTCTGGAACCTGGGAGCCCTGTCCTGTCTATACCTCCTTATCACCCAACACCATCACAGCCAAGCAGAAAACAAGCACGGCTACTAAGCAACCAGCCATTCACATAAACATCTAGAAATAACGCCATTTACACCCATTGCACTATTTTTGTCATTGGAACAATTAGCTACCTAATTTAGTTAGCATATGAATACTGCTTTAAGACTAGTCTTCAACAAGCAATAAGTGGCTTTGCTGAGCAAGTAGTAGCATTTAAATACACTACAACAGAACAGATGCATCAATTCATCATAAGCTAATTATTAATAATATTAATTATATTAATTATTAATAATTAGCTTAGTTTACTACAACCTTACCAGCCAAAGTCTGTTATCGAGAAGAGAGACAAGGTACTAGAAGAACCAGTAGTTAAAAAAATTAATCTAATCGTGACAGTTTTGCTCTGTTCAAGCCTTTCTTTTTCCTCTTTCTTCACTTTTGGACTTCGCTTCCGTTTATAATCGATATAGTAGGAATACTGAATAACTTTAAACAAAGCAACTCAATGTAATTAGTGACTATTAGTGACTTCTAAATCACATGATCAAATTAGACGTACCCTACTGGATATAATGAGCATCTCCCAAATCGATAAAGTGCATCTCTGCATCTAATCTAGATCGCTACAAAATCAGGAAAACCACAGATTCATTCATTCCTTCTTTCAATCACTCGTCCTCAGTATCCACTTTATCCTATGATTAACGTTTCAAATTCCACAGCACAAAACAAGGCAATGTTTCATGATATAAATCTCTCAGTTAAAGAAACTCTTCAGGTATAAGAGAAAGGTACATCCTATCTGAGAAGTATATTCATTTGTCTTTAATTGTCTAATTCTAAAAAGTGAAATGAACAACCTAGAATAGTTAAGTAAAGAATAACATATAGACCTCAAAGTTATATGAAAATATATATAAATATGTATAACCACCTGGGTGGAGTGATACAGCTCGATACATAGTGCATACATCTGCATGAGTGCATTATTTGCCAGTGATTGCAATGTTTAATTTATTAACGAGTGACATGTCACGCAGTTTTATGGTTTATAGTTAGATTTAATGTTGGGGAACAGCCGAGAGATTAGTTCCTGTTCTCACTTATGTTATAGCAGTGATAAACTCTCTCTCTCTGTCTGTCTCTCTCTCTCTCTCAAAAAAAAAAAAAAAACACAGCTTGTCATTTTACCAAGGAACTGGAAAGTGTAAACTCGTCTGTTCTGAAGACTTTCCTGACCTGGGAAGCTTTGACTGTTCCAAAGTTTTGACACCCGAGATTCCTTCACCACATCAATGATAATACAATTTACTTTCTGAAACAACATGTTTTTTTAAGGGTTTTATTAAGGCTAGATTATGTAGTGCAAGTCCATGTGTATGAGCTGTTAGTATAGAAAATAACTCATTAGAGCAAGCACATTAATATAAACCTGTCGTTCATGTTACAGTAGGAGCGACTGTCCGAGCCGTGCTGTTATATAAAAATAACACAACTTCTGACCAATCAGATTCGAGAGTTCAACCGTGCTGTGGTTGGAGTGATTTAACTGTTGGATAGTGCCATTATTTATGCTTCTATAGTTTGCAGTAAGCAGTTAGCCACACAGTGGCGTCAGTGTCCTGGCACAAGTACATCGGCTGCTCCACAGTAGCTTCACCTCGAAGCATTTGCCTTCCAAAACACATGGGTTTGCAAACTTTTGCGCTCACAGGTATCTCACTGCAGTGAGTGCACTTGAAGACAGAATTTAATGTGAAAAAGACGGATGCAAAAATCAGGAAGGGAGGAAACAGATCCTCGGCGCTGTACTGCAATACACTTGCAATATGATGAAATGCCTCAGTGAGCGCTTGGCTAAAGACAGCGGAATTGCCGTCATTTCTCAGAACAATTACGGAACGCAGTGTATCCTCAGATTAGTTTGCGTGTTCATGGCACACAGTGGAAATTGCTGTCATTTCTCAGAGAGCTCTTCAGATGATAACTTCAGCAGGAAGCTTCATTTTCCGACACCGGCTACTTTCCTTAAAGGAATTCTTTAACTCAGTGAATTTTGTGATATTGTTGATGTTATAGAAATAAAAAGTGTGAGAGAGATTGCCATAAAGGTTCTGTTATTCAGCAGGGATCAGGCTAATACCCCAGAAATGGTCTGGAAAAATCCCTGAAGAGAAAAAAGGGTACAGTCCCGTGCTTCGGAGTAAGAGATGTGTCGAGGCTTCACATCTTCGGCACAGCCCGGACGATTTATACTCGTGACTGAAGCCTTCAGAAGGTCGGGAAAGCAACAATAAAAAAAACCCCAGCAAGATAAAAGTCCAATGTGAAAGCTACTTAGCAGTTCCTGCTTTACAAGGAACTGCAATTGCATCTCTCTCACATCACATCTCACTAAATTTTGGTCTGATCACTGCTTTAAAACGATTCACAAAACACCAAGACCCAATTCTAATGTTCATCAAGATGCTAAAATATTCTTTAAAATGAATTTAAGTTCAGTTTTGGTTTTCGGAGGACAAGGGTTCGGTTGTTTGAAGTGCACTAGAGTAAGGGTGGAATTTTAACAAGTGATAGAATGGACCGTAGGCATAGTAACGGATAGGTTTAGACCCACACCGAACAAGACCGATGTGAATGCGCCCTAAGACACACCCCGCTGGTATCTTCCCCTCAAAATGTTAAATGCTAATATCCAAGCATTTCTGCTGCATTCGAAGAAAAGTTGTATCTCCAACTAGGAAATATCAAACTCAACACCCAATTCCTGCTTGGGAACTCGGGATGGTCTCCTCAACCCCGAGTTCAGCAAGTGACGTCAAATCAAAATGGCTGCTCCCAGCATCAGCAGTAAACGAAGCAGCACTTCTTTAGCTTTAAATGAGTTATACTGTATATACAAGCATTTGTTTTAGATCAATCAACATTGCACACATTGTACGCATAGTGTACTCACTGTGCATACAGTGGAATATTTATATTCTGTCTTTTTTTAAGTATTTTTTTTATATTTCTCTTGTGTATTTTGCATATATAATGTTTCTCAAGTTTACTTAATTTTACGCAGCACCCAGTGGAAGGCAAACAAAGCCAGAATTTGACTGTGTCCCTACTGCACATATGACAATAAGGTCATATACAGTTCACTGGTTTGAGGAGGTAAATATACATTACACATTTCAGTGAACTAGCTAGCTTGTTGCTAACAAAAAACAAGCACAGACGAGTTTTTCCACACTATGTAGCTTGAACGCACGGAAGTCAAAAATGACATTATGCTGAACTCCGACTTTCCACTTCTGAGCTGATTCAAATGCAGGATTAAAGTGATCAAAATTGGCATTTCAAAGATTTAGTCCCTTAGTCTAATGGACACCAGTATCTGAAAAAAACACGCTTTGGATACGTGTCTTCCTGTGCACTATTGCCTTTTCCAACCATTGCTTTATTTATTTGTTTTGAAGAGGTTGAGGTTTTGTGACAGACACTTTTCGGAGGTGTTTTCCTGGCTTGAGGCTGCTGGTTTGTTTATGCTGCATTCGATATCTCGGAAGTAGGAAGTCAGAGCTTGGAATTGCGTCGTTTTCGAACTCTGTGTGTTCGAGATACAAAGAGGGAAGAGAACATCTTTTGTTATCAAAAAGCTAGAACGCTATCCGTGATGAGTGATGTATATTTATCTCCGCAAAACAGCAAACCGTATAATCAGTGTTTTAACAAGTCAATTTGTCTGTATGCTGATTGAGCTAAAGCAAATATTTGTATATACAGTGTAACTCATTATAAAAGTATGTTGTTTACTGCTGATGTCGTGAGCAGCCATGTTGATTTGATGTCACTTGCTGAACTCAGGGTTGAGGAATCCCGAGTCTCACAGTTGAGTCATTTTCATTGTGTTTTTTTTCCTTATTTGGAGGTTGAAAATGACCTTTAGTTAAACGCAGCATTAGACTCTGCAGGGGGTGTGGTGTAACTTGAATGCTATTGGCTGTTGAACTGCTTGACTGACTTGCACAACACGAGGTCATTCTGTCTTCCTGTTTCAGAAAGGAAATACGTCAACATGCAGAATCAAAATCACAGCCATTTCATGGAGAATTTAAAGGAAAAAAAATGATCTGAGATATACGATTTAGTTTAGTTTTTCTTTCTGAATACAAACGCTGAAAAAGCTCATGAGATCAAGAAAGATGTTTTGACTGCTACAATCACGAGACTCGGTGCTGCTGCTGCTCAGCAGGAACCAAGGCCTTTGAAGTGGTCTTTAATGAGGCTAATAAAGCTGTGCCAGCCTGAGCGCGCGCACACACACACACACACACACACAAACACACTCTGTGTGTGTGTGTGTGTGTCTCTTAATAAAAATAAAAGGTGAAATGAGAGGAAAACGGAGCGGAGGTGGTGATAGCTGGTCTTTAATCTCTCCGCTCTCTGTGTAACGTGTCCGCTCGAGTGAGGTTATTCCTCAGGAGACATCGTGACGTCCATGCATGGCGCACGACTCCACAGAATGACGCTAAACCAGAAAATCCGGCACCTAAAGGCCCGACAGCACATTCTCTCCTCCTCACTGTCGTTATCCTCGGGATTGGTGGTGTGTATCACAGCGGGGGCTCTGACATTATTCACAGTGTTTATAAGAGACCTGCTGAGTGACTACATTTGGTTATTACGCGCCGCCTGTGCTGTTGTGCACCGTTTACAGAGCCGCCTCGCTCCTAAATGGGCTTGGATTGCTATAAAAAAATAATGGAGCAGTGCATCCTCATCTTGCTTGCACTGTTTCTGCTCTCATACCCGCGGCGTTGGAGGCGATCTCTCAGCAGGGCGCAATACACACAGGCTGAGACATTAGAGAGCGATCTGCAGCCTGTGGTCCATCGGGGTTTATTTTCAGTACAGCTACTACGTGGCGTTCCCTCAGAGCCTGACGCTTAACCTCACACTGATCACGTTTCCACGTATAGAGGTCATACGCAGAGATAAATTTCACTGTATGAATTTTAATATTCGATTATATACATAAGAGTTAATGAACGCATATCTGTTTAACCACAAGCAGAGTGACAATTTGTTTTTCCACTGCAAATAAACTTCCTCCTGTTGGCGGCAGACATGTTTATATTTGACAGAAGTACTAAACACACAGCAAAAGCTGTAATTAACTTTAGTAATTAGCTACATTTACATGAAAGGTTTAATATTAATAAACCTCCTTCCAATATGTTATTGTTTCTATAGTAACAGCTCATACACAGGGACTTGTACAGTGGAGAACACCACATAATCTAAGACTAATAACTAAAAACCTTTTTTTTTTTTTTTAAGGAGACGTTTATTTAACATTTATGGAAATAGTCTCCAGTGACAGTGCTTTGTAACAGTCATTTTTAATGTTTCCCAGCACAGGAAAGTCTTCAGAACAGAGGTATTTATACTTTCCAGGTTGTCAGTAAAATGACAAGAGGCATTTTTTTTGAGAGAGAGAGAGAGAGAGAGAGAGAGAGGGAGAGAGGGAGAGAGAGAAGGAGATGCTGGTGAGAGAACAACTGTTTACCACGGCTTTAACATAAGTGAGATGTTCCATAACGTTAAATCTAACTATAAACCTTTAAAATGTGTGACATGGCAATCATTAATAAATTAAACTTCGTAACCGTTAGCAAATCGCTGTGCTATCAGCGGAACAACACACTCTATTTCGCGTCAGGCCATATCACACCACCCCGGCATGGATTATTTGCATATAACTACACGATCCTTACTCATGTTACAGATTTGTAATATAGTCAAGTCAAGTCAAGTGGAGTTTATTGTGATTTCAGCCATATACAAGTACATAGTGAAACGAAACAACATTTCTCCAGGACCAAGGTGCTACATAAGACAACACAGAGCTACGGGGACTACATAATTTAAACAAAGTGCACAAGTGCAAACGTGCGGACGCACAAGACAGAACAAGACAGGACAATAACTACAACGCAGACCAGTATGCAGTTCTGTTTGAAAGTGGCCAAGTGACAATAGCGCAAATAATACAAATAATATAAAATAACTGTAAGGTTGGATTGATGCGACACTAACGCTGAGGCAGATGCAGGACAGGAAGTGACCTCAGTAAAGTTCAACAGACGTCAACATTCATCAGCAAGGATGCAGAACAAAACAAAATCTTAATTAAATCAGGGGGTTTTCAAACTTTTTGTCGCCAGTGACTCCTTTAACTGTAAAATAAACTCCATGAACTCCCTCAGTATGGATTTATTTCATGAACATTTTTTAAAAATATTCAAATAAAAGTTTTTAGAGCTTTCTGCTCCTAACACGTTACGTCTGAGTTGGCTTTGGTGCTTGGAGCCTTAAACATTGCAGCTTTGATGATGTGGGTTGTGATTTAAA